>NC_044915.1:2153274-2453274 GCF_001633185.2 Quercus lobata | reverse complement strand
GTGAGATCTGGTGATCTTCTTCTCTGTCCATTCCGTTGGTCATCTCAAGGGAAAAAGCGAGTGACCCAAGGCAAGGAAAGCGAACATTCCCTCATATCCAGAGCTAGCTGCAACGTATCCCAGTCGTCCATCGTCATCCATGCCAAGCGTGCTGCCTCCGAAGCCGCCGTCGTGTCCAAGAAGCTCCTCCGTAGCACTGGCACTAGCACGCCGGCGTGGATCGCCGGCACCACCTTTCTGATCCTGGCTGTGCCACTCATCATAGAGATGGACTGCGACCAACAACTCATTAAAATCGAGCTCCAAAATGCCAACCTCCTCGGCACCGCTCCCACTCCCAAGTGAGTGTGACACACAGAGAGAGACCCTTTTGCTTCTTTCTTTTTCAATTAGGGTTTTTGAAAAGTTTCAAACTTTTTTTAGAGATAGAGATAGAGAGAGAGTTTTTAATTTGGGTTCTGTTTGAGGCTTGATTTGATTTTAGTATATTAGGTTAGGGGTTTTTTTTTGAGAATCCGTGGGTTATTGGGTTTGCTACCATTTGTTGGGCTTACCGTGGGCTTGCCGTCCATTGTTTTTTGTGAGAATCCGTGGGCTTGCCTCTTGCTCTGTTACATTTTTTTTTTTGGCTTGAAAGCAGAACAAATAATTATTTATTTATTTATTTATTTATTTATTGAGGGTGTTCCTAATTTTGATTAAAGGCGTTCCTAATTTTTTTTTAAGGATAAACAAATAAAAAATTTTAATTAATATATATAATTTTTTTTTCGAGTTCAAGGTGCTCCTGAGAACACTCTAAGCATAACTTGGCGTCGCCACTAGCTGTCCCTGAGTTTGCTGCTTCTCTCTAGTTTCTGTTAATGCAATTTCCTCTTTACACAAAAAAAAAAAAAAAAAAAAACCGAAGTAGATTCTTTTCAGTCTTCACCTTTTCATTATTAGTGTCCAGCTAGCTATGCCCATAATAATTGGTCCGAAACAAAATGTACAAAGCATTAAAGCAATCTGAGTTCACATTTATTTATGGCTTTTGTATCCTTTTGGTATTGTCATTGTCTCACGTCGGTGGGAATTTCAGGTTTGTTTGTATTGAAAATTTGTGATTTGTGATGGCTAATGACATCTTTCCATCAGGTGTTGTACACTTGCATATGCCCTCTTTGAATATGCATCTTGTTAGGTTTGCTTTGGTGAATTATATTTTATTTGTATTCATGCTTTTACATCAACATGTAGACCTTTCAAATGAATTTCTTACCCATGAATTTTTTAGCCAAAACTCTTCTAAATTAGGTTGCCATCTCTGTTCATATTAAGTTTACCTATAATATATATATATATAAGTTTTGACCTTAGATGAGGGGAGTGAGAGCTTCCCCTTAATGTTAGGCATTATGAAAATATGTTATGTGTTTGTGTTTTAGCCTTTTAGGTGCAATTAGTCACAAACTAGCGTGTTACGTTTGATAATTTTTTTAGGATGGTGTTGTTATTGTTATTATTTTATTTATATATTTTTACAATATAGACTAATTTTATGAAGAGAAATGCATTTCATAATCATATTGCAACATGATTTTTTTTATTTATTGTTAAATTGTATTATTTAATTTGTGTACATCTCCAAGTCAATTACACGTAACTCCACATTTCCACAAGAAGGACATTCACAATCCTAATGAGCTACTCTAATATTTTTGCATGCTTGGCACTTTGAGATGCGAAATGTGATTTTAAAAATTGTCAACTTTATTTCTTATTTAATTTCTATTATTACTAGAGAACATCTCATTTTTAGTTATGATAGGAAATATGGTTTTTCTGGCTAGAGTTTGATTAGTTTTAAGTTTAAATTTTATATGATTATATTTACTTGTTGATTATTGATTTAATTAAGTGAGTGTAATGATTAATTTTATTGCATTGTAAATTTTATAATGTCCTTTGTATGACCATCTCTATTTTATTTTTTACTCCTCTTTGACGGCCTTTTGTTTTCTAATCAACAGTTACTAATTGACGTTTGATTTCTTTTGTTTTTCCTTTCTTTCTCTCTTCATCCACTCTTTATTACTTTATATTGCTTTTTTTTTTCTTTACCATAAATCTCTCTCTCTCTCTCTCTCTACTTGTTTCTTGTTCATTGGTAGCCTATTGTTTTCCCAAATTTGATGATGATTCTAACGCTTTAAATATGCATTGTAACGTTTATTTATTATTATATTTTTCATTCAATTTTGTTGCCCTTAAGTTAGTATATCCATAACTATTAGTTTGTTTATGTTATGTTTGGTTTGATATCCTTGTTAACTCAACTGGTAAAGTCTCTGATGGTTGTATAAGAGATCTGAGGTTCAGTCCCCGCCTACACCAAAAACTGATTGGTGTCTTGGTTTGATGATAAAGAGAGCTATCATCAGAAGCGAACACCATATGTTGAAACTCTCTCTCTCAAAAAAAGAAAAGTAAAATACTATATTTTTAATTTTTTAAAATAAAAAATAAAGAAAATATATTAATTTAATGATGTAGAGGATGTGGCTGAATTTAAATTGTGAATAAAATAAGTCGAGAAGAAAAATGGTAAAAATAAAAGATACACTAATAAACACCAAATTATCCAAATCATGTTATGTAATGGAATAATGTTATATACTTATAGTTCCTAAATACACACACACACTATCTTTATAATGCAATAAGATAAAATTTAACAATAAAAAAAAAGAAAAAAAAAAGATAACAACTTAAATCACAAAACTAAATCGTAGAAAACTTAAAAATTAATCAACCAAAAGTAGAGATGTAGGAAAAATGAAAAAATAAAAATCCACCGAAAAATGAAAAGAATTGAGAGAAAGAGAGAGAGAACCATTTTTTTGTGTGTAGAAATTATACATAGAATGAGAGAGAAAATGACAAATTTACAATAAAATAATGAGAATAAAAAGAGCCAAAACAAAGGAAGACAAAGGTATAGAGAAAGAGTGATATTATGGTAGAGACTAGAGAGTAGTGGGGAGATGAAAAAATAAAAAGGAGAGAGAAATGTTGAATAAAGTGTAACAATAAGTTGGGAAATTAACAATAAGAAGAGGAGTTAAAAAATAAAAGAGGTGATATTTTGATTTTTAAATAATGGAGCTTTTAAGTGAGTAAATGTAAAAGATAAAATAAAATTAAAGAAATATTAACGAAAAAATTGAAAAGAAAAAGTATAATAACATAACCGTGAATGTGACTCAACTGGAACATAACAATAATAAATGATATTTTTCATACTTTAGTTATATATCTGACAAATATGAGAAGGGCTAGTGAGAACATTCTCATGGTAGCCTCACTCTTGATTTTGAAAGTATAAAACATACTAGCTTCATCAAATGCGCTTTGCGTGTACAACGAGACTTTTTTTTGTAGGTATTTTTTTTGTTTTTATTTTTTATTTTTTTAGGAACTTGGGGTAGGTTTCTTTTTTTAGAACATGGGATTTTTTTTTTTTTTTTTAAATTTGTATATATAGAAAAATGGAGGTAGTTTTGGTTGTATATATGGGGTAGTGGGAAGTTTTATAGAACATGGGTTAGTTTTATAAACATGGGTAAGTTTTTTTTATTATAATTTCCTTATTTTTAACCTTATTTTTATGTTTTAGGAATAAAAATAAGTTAATTAAATTAGGGGTATTTTTGAAATAAAAAAAGACAATAATTAACTTTTTGAATCTTCTTAATATACAGAGATTACTATAAGAGATTAAATTCTATAAGGATGTGGTGTAAAACCAATGTTTTACTCTTCCAATCCCAACATGCCACATCATTTTATCACATATTTAAAAATAAGCACAACCACACCCAATCAATTTTAATTCTTATATATAAATTCAACAAAATTGAGAATTTATTGAGATGTTATTAGGTGTGGTAGGATGTATTAAATTTTAAGTAAAATGCTGATGTGACAATCTCTTATTAGATTGTGTAAACTATAGGTTTTAGACCCCATCCTTACCAAATTCATACTTTTTTATTATAAAAATTTTCAATTCAAACAAAATTTTTCTATTCTTCTTTTAATTAAACATGTTGTAGGGGAACTACCAATAGTAAACTAATTTTTACGTTTAACTTCAAAACTAGCAATAATGCTTGGTACTAACAATAAAGTTGAAAATCCAGAATAATGTATCCAGGCGGCCGGTGACGTGCTAATAATGATAACAATAATGACTAAGACAATATGAAAATATGATGGTATTACACCAATTCATATCATTTAAAAAATTTTAATAGTGACTATGACTCTTTGAGCTGTGAAAGTGAACCTGGTATATGCAAGTCTTATGCTTTTTTGATACTAAGCATATGTTTGGTAAGAGATTTCTAATAACGTCGTTTAAATTTTGTAGAAATACATATGAGTAAAAAAGTGTATGAAAATACGTGTTGTAGCGTTTAAACACACTTACCAAACAGGGCCTAAAACCTCAAATATTATGTAGGTGAACATTCATGAATTCCAATAATTTCTTCTGAAGACTCAACTTTAGGGACATATCATGCATTTGTTGATTTTCAAGCCATCAATAGCGATCGAACTTGCTTATCTTTCTCAGCTGCTAACAAAGGTAGACAACCATTACAACTGTGATCATTAAGCAAAATGTTAAAGGTCCATGAGCTTGAAGGAAAACCTACCACCCTGATTCTGACCACCCAAGTGGTGAGTTGATCACACAGAGTCTTAGTTGAAGAGAATTTAGAGTTTCTCATCTTCTTTTTGCTTCACCTTGAGCTTAGCATTTTCATTGAAAGCATTCTACAATTTTTACTCTAATGCACGGATATGATCCATTGATTTCTTTAGCTTGTTGTTCTGATCAAATTGTTCAAATTTTGAATCAAATTACCATTCAATTCAAATTAATCACAAAATATATAGTAATAGACAACCCTTACTTATTGAACAATGATTTAGAAATCAAAGCACATACACAAACAAAAGCACGCACACAAAACAACAAACACGCCCGCTCAGAGAGAGATCATACTGCCATTTCTAGATTAGTCTTTACGGAAGCTTTACTCTTCACCAACTTCTCTGCAAACAAACAAATCAATCACAAAGGTCCCAAAATGTTCTCATGTTAAGGTATGGGCTTAGGAAGGTGTTAGACACCTAAGCTCATTCAACCTATGGGTTAGCCTCCATGCTCATGTTCCATAGCCTGATTCTATTAAGGAACCCACTAATGGGCTTATCATTCATTCATCATCTCATGCACCATGCCATCACACACACAGCATCTTATCATCACATCTTCATGCTATCACCATATCATCAACATATTTGTCATCACATCATAGTAGGCTAATCATCATATCGTATCATCATTGTTCATCATTCAAATCCCAATAATGTTATTGATCAATTAAATCAACCTAATCATGTTTCTAAGGAATCCAAGAAGTCCTACACATGTTGCTATTACGCAATCAAAGGTAGAAAATTAAACAGACAACAAACTTAATTGAAAAACTGGGTTCTAAATGAGTTTGTGTATGCATGACTAAGGTTGTGTGCGCATGCTCCTTAAGTTGTGTGCTCGTAGGATCGAGTAGCATGCGCACCCCAAGGCGAAAAACCCCAGATTTTAAGCTACTTCTATCTTGGAGTAGGACACGGCTTGTGCCCAGTGGAAACTTCCACTGGACACAAGCCACACCCCTTGGAGTATATCTCTAAACTAATTAATATATATATATATATAGCAAAAAATGAGAGAAAATCCAATTAGATTCTAAATTGAATTTCAATTATTTACTAATTTTATGCTATGTGTGTTATCTAAGTTTTTAAATTTTTTTGCTATAAGTGAGTTAATGTTGTGCAAAAGATGAATAGTCTAATATAAATAAACCATAAAAAACCCAATAAAAAAGAAGAAGAGTAAACTCATTCGTGTATCAAAAAAAAAAAAAACTATAAAAAAAGAGAGTAAATCTCATGTACATATCTATGGCTTAAAAAATGTATAACTTTTACATCAGGTATAATTTGAACTCATATATGTATATAATTGTAATTATTTTTAATTTTACCATACACACAGGGTTGTACACTAGTTGAAGTAATTAAAACTAAACTAAACTAAGAAATTAAATAAAAGTACTAAGAAGCAATTAAATTAAAATAAATTTCACATTTTTAAAAGCCTAAAATTTGTTTAAGTACAATTACAATTTTTCCAACTTTCAACAAAATTTTTTTTAGCAAAAAGTTAATCCAAAAGTGTGAGTGAGTTTGGGAACAACTTTTTTCCGAAAGCTTATTTGCATAGTGTTTATTAAAAGATAGTTTTTGGTAACTTTCATTTGAGTATTTGACATTAGCTTATTTAGTTTTTTTTTATTTTTTATTTTTTTTTTATTTATTGAAAATGTGCTAAAATATACTTATACTTTGAAAAAATGAGAAAAAAATGAGGTTTAAAAAATTATACATAAAAGCTAACCTAATAAGTTGGATACAAATAATGGCTATGCGTGACAAAAGGCTATAAACTAGCTTAAGGCTGTTATTGCATACTCCAAGAGTATACTTTATCTTTCTTACATAGGGGTGGCCCTTTATTGTAAAAAAACTAAAAGTTTAGATTATTTGAAAAGAAACAAATAAGATGGGGCTAGACCCAGTTTATAACATGTATACACAATTTTTTTTTTTTTTTTTTTTGAGGACTTATCAGACCGGTAGACTATTAGAATTAATTATCAAATTATAGATTGAAGGATTTATTTATATTTAACTTCCATATTTGAATATATATATTTTTTAATTTGTATTGAAAGAAATATGAAAAAAGAGGCTAGAAACTATGTTAATTATTTGTTTGGTTTAGTATGTGGAAAAATACTAGTCATTCTGGATCGATCCAATCTATCAAAAACTAGGTAAGGGTTATAGATCTAGCAACTAGTATTTGTCCAATAAATTTCCATCTCAAATTTGTTTGGGTTTGTGTAAGTATTGTATGAGACGGTCTTACGAGACTTATGTCTTAATGACATATGGGTTTTACAAGTGTGTGACTCACATGTCATTGAAACATAGGACTTATAAAATTTTCTTATATAAGAATTTTTTGTTTGGGTTAAATCCAAATGGATTAACTTAATTCATTTATTATTTATTGTTTGACAAACTCAATCATTTATTTTTTCTCACAAAATTAAATGCAGTAGTCTTTTTTTATTTTATTTTTTTAATAAAATAAAAATTAAAGGTTTGGAAAGGTAAAGTCTAATTAAATATGATAAAAAAAATTAATAATCTTATCAAAAAAAAAAAAAAAAAAAAAAGGGAGAGGAGGAGGATGAAGAAAAAGTTTTTGGCTCTAACGAATAATCAATGAAAAGTTTTATATGTATGTAATTATTATATGTATATTGAGAGCAGAGTAAAAAAAAGGAGTTGTTGATAGTATCAAGTTTTTGGTATCAATCAAATGCTAAAGGCTCTCCCTGCGCTTCCCTGCCGCCTGCCCACTTTTCCCTCCTTCAAAAGGTACGCCTTACACTCCACACTTTTCTTCTTCTATATCCTATTTTGCTCTCTCTTTTTTCAAAATTGATTTCCTGAAGTGGGTTGGATTTGGATTTGGATTTTTTAGATTCAGTTTTTAGTTTTATAGCGATTCATTGTGAAAAAACAGTCATTGCTGCTTCATATTTTCAATGATTGCAACAAAATGAAGATTACATACATGGCACGAAAGAACTAACTTCACTGATGGGTTTTGAATCCAGAGTTTCAACCTCCATTCATTTTTGTGGGAGGAGGAATTACCATTTGAGTTGGAGCTCATTGAACTTTACTTTTTGCAGAGGAAAAGAATAGAAAATAGTTCTGATAAGTAAGTAGTTCACATAAAAAAAAAGGTTGCCAAGTAATGCAATGCAAGTTAAATGGATTAGGATATCTTTCTGTTGTTTTATTGTTCAGATTTTTTTATTTTTTTTTGGGGAGTGGGGGGGTTCTTTTAAAATGTTTTACCAAATGGGTTTTGTGATGTAGGAGAAATTAAGTTCAAAGAAAAGAAAAAGATGCAATGGCTTTGGTGAAGTTAGATGATTAAGATTTAACTCTTATATAGGGCTAGGAATCTAGGGTTACTATATGTTATTATGAATAGCCTTTTTCTTTGGGTCGTTATAGGTGACCTTTCCTAATCTAATATATGGAATTTTAGATTTGGAGTCCATTTGGAAACAACTTATTTAGCTGAAATTGAAAATTTTTTGCTGAAAGTACTATAGATAAAGCTAAAAAGTAATTGAAATAATAATATGGGACCCATGAATAGTACCAAAAAGTGCAATGAGACTGATGAATAGTAACAAAAATAAGCTAAATAGTAAAAAAAAGCTGGCTTTTTAAGCCAATGCCAAATGCAACCTTGATTAGTTCTTGAGCTCTTTAAGCCTAGGGTTCTGACTTCAGTCCTATTTTCGTCTCCTAGCTGTAATCTTGTTTTCTTGCTCGAAATTTCTTTTTTATTTTTTTTTTAAATTAAGAATAATTTTATTGAAAACATACTACTTTTGTAACCCTTTAAACCCTATTTCTAAACCATATGTAAGTTCTTTTCACCGCATCATTTTGTTTGGATTCATTGAGTGGCAAAGCAAATGGGATGGCAAATATCATTTGATATGTTATGTATGAACTATTTTCTATCTCATTCTTATGTAATTCTTGAATTTGCGAGATATGTGTTTCTCAGTTTTGCTTTAAAATACATGAAGTATAGCTTTGGTATTTTCCTGAAATTTTTAGAAACCTAAATGTTAATTTGCCATTTGCTCCTAACAATGGGTATGTATCATGCCAATTATCACTGTTAAACTTCCAAAGATCTGAGAATCATGGGTATCCTTTAATTGGGATTTATGTCTAATCTGTTGCAGAATAGTATCGAACAAAATGAGCACGACACCATCACCAATATATCGGGAGTTCATTTCTGTGGAAGGAAGTGATATTAATTCAAGAAGTAGACCTGATGGTACAACTATATTTTTCTGCCTCTTCTATTTTAACATTTGCTTTAAAATTGTAGACTACTTTTAGGAGCATTTTCAAGTTTGTTATTCTTATTTTTGGTCACTAAATGTGAATGTTTTACCATCTTTGGGCTGTTTTAGGGTTTGGATCTTTAGTTTACTTTTTCTAATACTAGGTTACCAGAGGAGTTTGAGAAATTTTAATAAAGCATTGTTTGGAAAATGGCTTTGGAGATTTGGGAATGAGTAACAAGCTCTATGGTTGTGGAGGAGAGTGATAGAGATTAAGTATGGGTGTGAAGGGGAAGGTTGGTGCTCCTGTCCTGTCATTGGTACTTATGGAGTGAGTTTGTGGAAATCTATTAGTTGTGGCTGGCTTTCTTTCTCTTGTCACATCCAGTTTGAGGTTGGGGTTGGGTCTATTGTTAAATTCTGACAAGACATTTGGTGTGGGGACACCTCTTTGAGAAATTGCTATCCAGAACTATTCACTATAAGTTGAAATAAGGAGGCTTATGTGGCTGATTTGATGAAATCCCCAAATGGTGTTCTCTTTCGGGATTTGAATTTTGTATGAGCCATTCAAGACTAGGAATTGGAGTCTTTATCCACTTTTATGGATAGTATTTTATGGAGCCTCTTTGAGGGGAGTTGGAAGAGATAAGATTTGCTAGATGCCTACTAAGAGAAGAGGTTTTGAGGTTCGTTCGCTTGACTAGATTTTGACTAAAAGAATAGACTAGTCCTTCCCTTGGAAGACTGTTTGGAAGCCTAAGATCCCTTCTAGAGTTGGTTCTTTTTTTTTTTTTTTTTTTGGATTGCAGCTGTGGGGAATATTTTGACTATTGATAATCTTCAGAAGCGGAAAATTTGGATTTTAGATTGGTGTTGTATGTGTAAAAGAAATGGGGAATCCATAGACCACCTCCTTATTCATTGTCCCATTCCTTCAGACCTGTGGTCTATGGTATTCACTTTGTTTGGCATTCATTGGACCATGCCAAAGACAGTGGTTGAGCTTTTGGCTTGTTGGCAAGGGAAGTTTGGACGGCATCAAAATGGTGCTATTTGGATGGTGGTCCCTCATTGTTTGATGTGGTGCTTTTGGTGGGAGAGAAATAACCGTCACTTCGAGTATTCAGAAAAAAACAATTCTAGATCTCAAACTTTTCCTTTTTAAGACTCTCATGGACTGGGTAGCAGTGTTAGGCGTTCGTTCTTTTTTTTTCAGTCGATGGTTTAATGGACTCACGCAATTGTGCTTTGTCCCTTGTGTATACTACCTGTATACTCAGGTGACATTTCTTTTTAATTTTTTAAATATATTTTTCATTACTTATCAAAAAAAAAAAATTGTCATTTGTCCAAGGTTGAAGGGTGTCTCAGCCTTGCATTTTTTATGAGAATGACCGACTCTGACTCTGAGATTTGGTACTGGGAGGAACCTCTCACAGGTTGTAATAGGTGCACTATGGCTCATAGTAGTGGGGAAGCATATGGTAGGTGGCAACCTAATGCCTTTTGGTCCAATCTATTGTGAACTAATTAGTTGAATTGACTTGCCAATTCTAAGGAGAGGGTAGGAGCTGGAGGAGCTGGCATAGCATAGGGGAGGTTTCAGATTGGTTTTGAGGATGGTTAGGTTTCATCAAAAGTTTGTGTTTCTATAAGGTTTTGAAAACCAGCTGATGAGCCTTTTTTAAACCATTCATCAATAAAAAGGAAGTGCGTGGTCAAAAGGGGAGTTGAAGAGGCAATCGGATTTTTCTTAAAGGGAGGGTGACTGTTTAGAAACCTAACCATTTCTATTAATTATGTGGTGTTTGAAGAGAGGGGGTGGGGGTTGGGGGGGAAGAGGAGAATGTAGTTAAAAGGGGAGGCGAAAAAGGAATTCGTTCTAATAAAGGGGGGGTGTGACAGTTAAGAATCCTAACCACTTCTATTAGTTAAATGATGTAAGGAGATAGGGGGAGGGCAATGTGATGCGGTGAGGACTTCAGTTTATTGTAAAAGAAGAGTTTAAGAAGAAATTCCAGCAACAAACAAGATTAAAGTAGAGAAAAAGATAAATGACTGAAATTGAAACAATCAAATATTGATTTCTAAGCTCAAAAAGGGCTCAAGAAACATTCAAATATGAAACTTCATAAAGTAGATAAGAAAATCTCATTGAGATCATTTTGTTAACTATCTGCTCTCCCTCTATAGCATCCAGCTCATTGAGATCATGTAACAAATTATTCTTTTTGAGAATCACAGTTCTAAACTCTTCCAAGCTTCCTTGTTCCATCTCTTCAAATCCAACTTAAAATCTTCAGTTTGTTAGTCAATTTGTAGCCCATGACCCTCGAAACTGGTGTGACTCCCACCTAGTATTAGATGACCATTTAAAATAAAATTTAATGATGTATGATGTTTCATGATTTTAATTTGCAATTTGAATTTGAAATAATGTGAATGTTATATTGCAGGCATCAGATTCCGTCTTGTCTCGTATAATATTTTGGCTCAGGTATGAATACCAATTATCCTATGTGCTTTCTTGTACTATCTTTCTTCTTTCATTGCATTCATAAGGAGTAGCTGGTTATGTTATCATTAAGTAAGTAGAAGCTTGCAATTTGCGGCGTATATGCATGGCACGACTGATCTTTTAAAGCTTAGGGTTGAAAATATAATTTTTGGAATAGTTTAGGGACAAAAAATATATTTTTTAAGTTGAAGGGAAAAAAGTGAAATTTTCAATAGTTTAAGGTAAAAAAAGAGTTTTTTAAAGATTAATGGCGAAAAATGAACTTCATGCAAATTTGGTATGAAAGCAATATTTTTAGCCCTTATTTTTTCTTCTTGTATCAAATATGAAAAAAATCAATTTCATTTTTACCTTATTATTGTTTATGAAAATACAGTGGATTTAATATGAAAAAAAAAAAATCACAGTACATTATTCAATAATCTACAGGAAGCCTATAATGAATTTGGATCCTATTTTTGTAAATTCTACTTGATGCAATATGATATTTCGCAATTCATATTGTTATAAAAAAAAATTCATGTAATATTAAAAATAGTGAAAAAGAAATGATTTTTGTTTAATATGGGTGTAATAGTAAATTGTACAGTTGATTATCTCTTTCCTCCAATTTTTCCTCTCAATCAAATAAAGGAAATTGATATCAATTTTCTATCCTCACTTTCTCCTCCTACCAAACACCATATGATGTAAATTTGGTATCTTTTCTATATTCCACTTTGTCATCCTTCCTACATTTTTCATCATTCAGCTTTTATTTCCTTACTTCCAAATAGAGCCTCAGTAATCTGATTTCTTGGTGAAAAATTTCAAATGTTAGGGCTAATTGATACAGCCTCTACTGTATCACCATTAGTACTAAAGAAGCATTGAATTAATGTTAGGCACCATTCTATTGCTGATCCCTTACCAAGTCTGTCCATTAAATTCTTATGGTATACATATCCTGCATCATTATCTGATAGTGCCTTTTTGATATTGAAAAAAATTGACTTATATTGTGTTCAATAATGCAATACAGTTGGTGTCTTAACACTTTTCTCGGCCCTGTGTGCTCATTCAAAAGTTATTTTGGAAAACTAGTAGTATTATTTTATGTCAGTCTTTACGTTGCCAACTAATTTGGCCAATAAGTTTTAGAAACTTTGAAGGGATTTCCTATGGGGAGGCATTGGTGTCAATAATAAATTCCATTTGGTGGACTGCATAGTGGTTTGCTCCATTGTTCAAGAGGAAGGTTTGGGTATCAGAAAACTCAATTCTTATAACCAAGCCTTCTTAGGAAAGTGGTTTTGGAGATTTGGAGTGGAAAGGGACCATTTGTAGTGGAGAGTAATTTATGCCAAATATGGAGAAGGGTGGGGGAGGTTTGGACAGTGGAGCAAATTTGGGGTTCACTTGGGATTAGCTTGTGAAAGGGCATACGCTCAGGATGGGATTCTTATTCCAATTTCTTATGGTTTGAAGTTCGAGATGGGTCCAAGGTGAGGTTTTGGAAAAATATTTGGTGTGGTGACTGCTTCCTTAAGGATTTATGTCCCAACTTGTTTGACTTAGCGGTGGACAAGGATGCCTTAGTGTCTTCATATCTAGCTGGGCATTGGAATCCTCACTTCATCTGGCTTTTCCAGGATTGGGAATTAGAAGCTTTTCATATGTTTCTTGGGGCACCATATGATAATTTGCCTACCTCATTCGGTCAAGACCAAGCATTGTGGTTTGGCATCAAAGAAAGAGTGTATGAGGTGGGATCATGTTATAATGTTCTTAGGGTTCCTACAAGAGTCTCCAATGGAAGAGCATCTGGGCGGCTAAGGTTCCAAGAAAGGTGGCATTTTTTGTGTGGATTGTGGCCCTTTGAAGAATTCTAAGAGCGCATAACATTCGGAAGCATCACATTTTAATTGTTGATTGGTGTTGTATGTGTAAATGTAGCAGGGAATCTATAGATCATTTGCTCCTCCATTGCTCTATGGCATCCAATATATGGTCCTATCTTTACTTTGGTTGGGTTGGCTTGGATGATGCCTAAATCTGTGATTTAACTGAATGTTGGCAAGGTTAATTTCAGTGCCATGGAGGAGCCAAGGTGTGGCAAGCCTTGTCCTTGTGCATCATGTGGAATTTGTGATCGAAATAAACAGATGGGTCTTTGATGGCGTCAAATGTCCTGCCTATATCATCAAAGAGCCTATTTTGCAGACGTTGTTTGATTGGATGCATGCTCTGGGTGGCACCCCTTTATGCTTTTGTTGATTTTATTGACACCTTTTCATTTTGAGTTGTATTCTTTGAATTGGGCTAGTACACATCCTTGTTCCTTCGCTTTTCCTTTTCAATAACATTCTTGTTAAAAAAAAAAGCAAAAAGAATTTTAACTAGTAAGTTACACTTGAGTCTTGAACCCATGATATCACCCTTCACATTGCTCTTACAGAAAAAGGTGTCATTTGAGTTAGAGATCAATGGCAAAAACTAGTGATATTATCCATGTGAAAGAAATGAAATTTATTTTGGAACAATAATAGTTTACCATGTAATGTGATATACTTTTATTTCCTAATATTAGTTGTTGATGTAGGACAAATTGGGGAATTTGAAGAAAATTAGAGAGAAAATTTAGGGTGTTCAGTGGCTGAATGAACAGTACTTGTGAGAAAGAAAGAAAAGAAGAGAAGAAAGAAAGAGAAGAGAGAAGGAGAAAGGACCAACGAAGGCCAACATGCCTATTACTCAAACACTCAATAATTTTATTAATCAACACTCTACCTCCTTTGAATACATTGAGCACAATATATATAAAGACTCTTTGTTGTACTAGTAGTAATAAGACTTCTACTATTATAGTTTGACTAATAAACCAAAACCTAATTGAATTAAACCAAAACCCATACATAAAGACCCATGGCTCTTAGCTATAGCTCATACACAACAATTGTAAAATTACTAAAATACCCTTGACTCTAGAATAACCAAATAAAATATGAAAACCTAATTAACTACCGTAGACACTTATTCTTGGGCTTTGCCTCAGCCGTAGGCTTCCAAAAAGAATATTCTTTCTTGTACCATGCTATGATTGCGCCATCAGTTGTTCTAATTTTGTACATATCTTTACTTGGATACTTAAAATGATAGGATTAGGATTATTTCAGTTTACAATGTGAAAGCTTTTAATGCTTATTAATTAGGATTTAAGCTTCCTTTTCACTGCTTAAAACTTTGAGCATGACGTTTTAAAATCATTTTTCTCCCTTTATTTGGTGTAGGTGTATGTGAAGAGTTCTCTGTTTCCACACTCTCCATCTCCTTGTCTCAGGTGAAATAATTCATTTCAATCTTTTTTCTTTACTAGATAAGTTTCCTTTATGTCTTTCTCATATTAATATTAATAATTTCCATTTGTTTTTGGTTGCTCCAATGAGGTTTAGTATTAATAACGGTTGATATTGCCTTTGAGATTGTTGTTTTGTATAGCAGACAATGAATTTTTCATGAAAATGATCAAGGACATATATGTATTTGTAAAATATGTGGAGCTCGGTTTGTTTTTGTATGAACATGTATAACAGGAAAATGCATTGGTAGCATCTATAAATGTGGTCAGTGCTTTGCATATGCCTACTAACATGTTATTTTGCCAGTTAAAATTGCCCCACCTTTTTTCCCATTGCATAATCTAAATGTTTAGTATTTTCTTACAATTTGGTAAAAGGATATTTGTATCTCACAAACTTTTGCAGTCAATCATTGAACACAGCCCAGGAAAATTCACCCTGTTTTTCTGCTGGCATTTCCTATTTCTAAGTAGTTCTCTTACAAAATTTATATGTTGTATGAAGCTTTTCACATTTAAATTCTGTAGGCTGTGCAAAATTGAGGGTTTGGTTGTATGATAAGTCTTAATCTGAGCTGGATTATAAGAGAAATTCAAATTTATTATTTAAAGGCCACTCTTTACATTGTTATCCCTTTGAAAGAATACTAATCTGTTCAGACTTGAAATATTTTCGAAAAGATACTATACCTTCTAAATCAAGACAACTATAGCCTTGGATTGTTATAACTATTCCCATGAAACTAAATTCCAATAAAGTTAAATCAGATTTAAATATTGCTTACTAAGTTAAGAACTTCTATCCCACTATCAAAATTTAACAAAAGCTCTATGTGTGTGTGTATATATATTGCTAAGCTTAGTAGAAAAAAACTGTACAAACTGAAGCTCAAGTTTTCTAAAACTGGTAGTGATATCAATTGGCAGTTGTGATTACTAGAAACTTTGTAGTTCACAAAAAAACATAGACTATTTCAGCCTGCAATGGAAGCAGAAATCTATAATTACAAAACTTAAGTTGATAGTTGCATGTATTACTTTGTTGTAGAAGACTGTTCTGCAACTTTGTGATTATCATTCTTCCTCCTGGAAGTTCTGTTCTCTCTAATTTTTCTGTCTTCTGAAAATTGCATTGCCGCCTACAATGTTCAATATATCTTTCACTCTTTTATGCTCATGTTGATCTTGATTCTAGCCACATTCTTCTCATTTTTGAGCAATTCATCTGCGATCCCATCCAATTTAATTAGGCTCATATCATGAAGTCTGATCATTTTCTACTCATTATCATCTTATTCTAACCCACCCTTTTTCTGTTTGGTAGTGGTATTTTACTATTTTGATACCTTTTTATTTTTATTTTTATAGGCATTTTACTATTTTGGTACTTCTTTTAGATCAATTAGTCTTCACTTCAGAAGCTTTCTGAATCCTTTATAAATTTTACATATTGATGTACTTTTGGTTTCTAGAGGTAGTTTTTGCTTTATGATTCTGTTCATGGTGTAGAAAACAACCTTCTCAGTTTTCTTTTTTGTTTCTTTTCTTTATTTCATTCTTTAGACTAGCTTGTAGGTTTCACATGAAATATAGGATTCCATTGTATTATTTCTGACGTGACAAGCTTTTGAAAAAGCAAATGTTCAAGGGATTTTCTATTATAGATAATGACATCGAAAGTGTAGGAAAATAAGGATAACAAAAGGATAAACAAAACAAATTCTAAGCTTCACCACCTAGAATCTGCCTGCAAACCTTAGGCTTCACCACCCAAAAAAGAGGAGCACATTCGCAACTCATAAAATTCTTATTCCAAATCATACTCCCCTTCACAATTACAAGAGCACGACTTTAATATGCTTTACAGATTACACCAATATGGAAAATACCTAATTAAATCCCTTAAAACCCTCAACATTAAAAGGCTACATTCAAAATTCAAAAACAGAAATAATTTCAAATTCAAAATGAAATCTTAAATGATTTTGGTGCTTCTTGCATCAGATAAGCCTTCTACTTCTAAATGTTTTAGACCTTGTTAGTTTCTTGCTTTAAGAAGTAGAGGTTTTCCTGCCACAGTTCTGGGACTTGTATATTGATTTATGTGTGTGTATATATTTTTTTCATTAACTTTCCTTTTTGACCTTGTATCCTACTTTCAAGTATAATTGTTTTTGTCATTAACTTTCCCTTTTCACCTTTGCAACGATTGGGAAGTCAGCTGGTATCATATCACACGGAGAGTTACGGATTTTTTGAATGTTCAAATATTATAAGTTTACATTTTTGCCCTTGTAGATTTTGAATTTGCAATTGTGGGAGGTTTATTGACATTGAAGAAAATCAATAAGTTTATATATGTAAATTGTGCTCATTACAGGTGGAAAGCTCGTTCGCAGGCGATTTTATCTGTTCTCAAGAACTTCGGGGCTGATTTTCTCTGCCTGCAGGTTTTGTTTCACTCATTATCCCCTTTTTTGCGGTCCGTTTGATGTACACTTCACACACTGAGAAAAATTTACAGTTTTCTTAATCCAACTAGTTAGTAAGTTGAGTTTCCTTAATATTTTTTCCATGCTTGGGCCCATGCAAACATACATAAATGTTGTGTGTGAAATTAGTTATTGTGACTTATATGTTACAATTTTATCAGGAAGTTGATGAGTATGATAGCTTTTACAAGGGGAAGATGGAGAGTCTTGGATATTCTAGTATTTATGTGCAGAGAAATGGGCAGAAGCGTGATGGATGTGGAATTTTCTATAAGCAGAAAAGGTATATTAAACTTCCTCTTTACTGATTCAAAATAGATGAGAGCAATGATCTTTTATTTTTGTGGACATCAAGCTCATAGTTCAATGGATGATGATGTAAGATAAATTGGGGAGCCTGTTTACATGTGCTTGTGGTAGGCTTAAGGTTAGGAGGATTTATTTTTAGTGTTTAGAACTTTAGAAAGAAATATTAGGGTTTGATATGGGAACTGGGAAGTTTAGGGTTGCAATAGAGGTGAGAAGAAATTGAGATTGAACTTGTCCAAAAGCTATGAAGTGTTAATGTGATTATTGTCGTGAACAATACATGTGAGTGGTACATGTGGGCAGACACGTGAGCAGTACACATGAATAGTGACAGAATGCTAAAGGAAGTAGAAAAAGAGACTTTTAAAGATGAAAAGAACACACTAAGGTTAACGTGCCTCAATACTAACAATTAAAAATGCCCAGTCTCTTAAATTAATCAACCCTATTTTTTTTTTTAGTACAGTGACACTTTTCCTAGTAGAGCTGGAACTCCTACTTTGACTAATAAAGAAACTCCTGTTGAATTTGAATAAAACCCACACATAAAAGCCCTTAAACTAATAATACTTACCTTATAATAAAATAAAACCCAAGGCCCACAATTATGACCCACAACTAACACTTACCATTGAATCTAAAAAAACCAAATAAAACATAGAATAAAATAGGCTAAATTATGATTAAGTCCTTGAACTCTACATGAATAGTCAATTTGTTTTCTAAGGTTTCAAATTAGTCAATTTGGTCCCTCACATTGGCAAACCTGGGCAATCCATTCTTCCTGTCAATTGCCTTTACATTTTTGTTGTTTACTGTATAAAATGCTGCTATTTGGGATTCACTCTTTTTTCCCCTCTCTTTCCTTCAAAATTTTCCCTCTATTTTCTTTTCCTTCTCCTTTCTCTTTTCTCTCCTTCACCTTCACCCCCTCTGCTGTCTTCGCTACCTCTCTTTTGTCTTCTTCCTTCCTCACTGTTGACCAACTATTCTCTCTTTTAACAACCTACCTCCAGCCTCCAGCCATATCTCTCCATCACCTCCTTTTACTATTCTGTTTCATTCTTTTTCTTCTCTCCCTTATTTTTTTGTCTTTTCTCTCTTTCTTTTCTTCTTCTCTTTCACTCTATCTCTTAATGTTTGGTGGCTGATCCACTAATGGAGAATTCACATGGGTATGGCTTGGCCATGTGAGGTAGAATGTCTGGAAATTGTTTTGGCGTGGGTCTTTGAATTAGTGATGGTTTTTGTTGGTATGGGTTTTGCGTGGGTTTTTGGTTTCGAAGGATGGGTTTTGGTGTTGTTTGGCAGTGTAGGCGGTTTTGAATGATGGATGTGGGGTTTGGTTTGAGGTTTCTTAGTCATGGTGGCTGCTTGTGCATAGTGGGTGTTGGTTTGCCTAGGGTTTTGGTAGCTAGATGGTAGCATTGGGCTATATGCTTTGCTTGTGAATGGTGAAGTTCATGGCAAAGCCACATGCTTGTATGGTTTTGCAATGGCTATGTGGAATGGGTCCTGATTTGGATTGTTGTGTGAGTTGGTGGAATTTTGTGCAGGTGTTGATGGGATTTTTGTTTCTTTTATGGATGGGCTAGGGCGTTTGGTGTGAATTGTTGTAGTATTAGTAGGATGGCATGGTGGTTTTTCTAGTGGGGGTAGCAAGTGGAGTTTGAGTTTTGTGATATTTGGGTTTGGGGATGTTGTCGAGAGGTTTTTTGAATCAAAGGCACGTGTCAGTTTGTGTTGGGGACCCAACCTGGGACTCATTACCAATCCGAGAAAATGGTCAGTGACTACCAGAGTGTGCCTTAGCCCACTAAGAGCCAACTTGAAGTTTGGAGGAGTGAGATTTTACACACTAGAGATGCACAACTACTGACTCCAATATGATCTAGCCAATTTGATGCTGGAGTCTAATGCATTACACGGATGATGTTGAAGACATGGTGACGTGGTACGGAGGAGTGACATGGCACAAGGCCAGCCAATCCTAAGGGTTGAATTTCACAAGTGCCTTATTGTTATTGAAGCTAAATCTACATGTGCTAAGTTTGTTGTAGTATTTGAAAATTAGAGGGAAAATTAGTTAAAGGCACATGCACATGCTAGATTTTAGGAAGTTGTTAAATCTAGCCTGTGATTAATATGTTACAATTGTATTCTAGCATGTAATAAGTTTTAGTTAATTAGGATGATGTTATCATCAATAACTAACTCCTAGGCTATAGATATCCATATACATGGATTGTAAAATAGCTTGTTAGTAGAATGTTATAATTTCATATTTGAGTTTAGATTGAGGTGTGAATTCCCTCTCTTTCTCTAGAAATGAAAAAATCTTCTTACAATTTCCCTGTAGCAATAAATTAACACAAATTGATTCTAACTGAATGTCAATATGCATAAAACATGTAGCCATAAGTCGAAGTTAGGAAATCCATCAGTAAACGATTCAAAGCAACTTTGGCAACCAATTCTTTACTTATTCTAGCATGTAGTCAATAAATGAAACAAACACTATAGTAATAAATACATCTTATCCATCCATGGTCAAGCAAAAATATTATATGATTTCATTTTCTTCCATTAAAATCATATGAGAAGAGAGGTAAAACTTAGTATAGCTTGAAAGGAAGAGAAAGTGTGTCCACCCATGCACAGCAAGGCTACAAACTAACTCCTATACACAAAGCACGCTTAGATGATGATCCTCATGGTGAAGTATTAGTGTGTTTGGTGTTTAGGCTATGTGTGGGTACTTGAGTGAAGGTAAGGAAGGGTCTGTTTATAATGAAGGCTTTGTTGTGGGAATGGGTGTATATCAACTAAAAGGTATTTTTGGTTAGAAGAACTTGTTGTCATATGAGGTAGTGTGTAATATTGATGAATGCTTTTGTTTTTATAGAATTTTTGGGAGTGATATGGTGAAGAATAACAGAGATAGGAGAACTGGTCCTTTGACCATTCTTCCTATTCCTTAGACAAGAATGACAAGTCTTGTTTCTCCTCTATCCATCTGGTCCCCTTTCCTAATCCGTGCAAGTCATTCAAAAGGCTATACAGTGAATGGCTTGCATTAATTAAGCATTAAATCAGGTTTTTATGTTTAGGGTAAGGAAGGTCCCATTATCTTAAGCAATGTCAATGGTGAATAATGCATGTTAGAGTTTGCTTGCTCTACAGTGTACACAGGTTTTTCAAAGGCCAAAGTGGTAGGAGGGGACATGCCAAGCTCCATGCTTCTTGAAGCTGTTTAATCACTAAATAAACATATCCTCATGACCTCCAAACCATGATTTTCTAAGTTTTCCCTCCCGTGATTTTTGTGCTTGGTTCATGAACTGAGTATTATCCCTTTTTGTGATGGAGAGAGGTGGTCAAGGGAGGAAGAAATGTAGTGGCTCTCTCCCCCCTCTTTTGGAGTTTCAGTCATGGCTTTCTCAAGTTATGACCGGAATTTCAAACACGAGGAAGGGAGCCTTCCTTTCCTTTTTTCCATTCCTACATTCTCTCTGTCAAGGTGTAAAATTGCGTGTTAGTTGATAGCATGCTGCAAAAAGCTTTTTAAATTGCTTCCCATGTGTACTGTTGTTACTTTATCTTGACATTTTGTCTTTTAGAGTTTTAGTTTAAATTGTCCAGCTGTCCATCTGGTTCTGTCTGAACTAGGAGATGACCGGTCCAACAGTTGTCTAGTTTCCCAGTAGTTGGCTAGTTGCTATATTATTCCCTCGTCTTGGGATGCGTTGAGCCAATTTTGTTTATGGGCTATCACTTTGGAGTTGACCAAGCCTTACCTAGCAAATGGGTGGTCAGGTGCTCTCTTCTTGGTCCGTGTGGAGTGGGCTTCTTTGGGCCTTTTAGGCCCAGTTTGTTGAGGAACTTTGTTGGGCTTTTTGGTCCATGCTGTGTAGTGAGGAGGATAAATCTTTGGGCCGATTGTGCTGCAATGGACCTTAAGCCCATGCCATGTAGTGATGATTTGAGATTTGTTAGGCAAACCTGTGTAGTGTGGTTTTATTGGGTCCATGTGCTTGTACATGCCTTGGTCCTTTTGTTGGGCTGACTGGGTAAGTCTCCTCCGATGGGATCTTGCCACATGATGTTTGTTAAAAAAGAAAAAGCCCTGAACAGATGTTGAATGTGTTTTGTGTGTAAAAAGAGTGAAGGTGTAGGGAAATGGATTTGCTTTGGTTGTGGTAATTTTGGGTGATAATAGTGTTGCTGTTATAGGGCTTGATTTGGGAATTTTGATATTGGCTTTTTGGGTTCTTGGTGGCTGAGAGAGAAGGGGTGGCATTGAAGGAGAGAAAAGAGAGAACAAAAGAACAGAAAAAGATGAAAAAGGAAAAGGAATTGAAACAGAGAAAAAAAAACTTTACTCCCAAATGACACAATTTTAGGTTGTCAATGGCACACAATGGTTGCGTAATCAAACAAAGCCTTAATCCCTGCAAATTTTAGTGGCTAGATTTCTTCCCTTGGCATGTATAACAAGTATCTAGTCTCTTCTCAATGCCTTTATGTGTCCTTCTACTGCTTTCAACCTGAATCAATAATAGTAAATTGAAAAGGAAGCTACCTAACCATTACTGAATGTGTGAATGGCCTTGGCTTTAATAATATTAGTGGCAAAGGGCCTTAAAGGCCTTTTTAACTCTTTGTCAGAACATGAGTGAAAGATAGCAGTTTCAAACACAAACATGTATGTTTGTCCGCCCAAGAAGCACAGACACAGGACATGATGACATGAAAATTCTTGAAAAATTAGGAAATGAGCGGCGGAATACAACAATTAATTAATATACATATTTAGGTATATTTTATGTTTATTTTAAAATTTCAAAATAATCAATTAAAATCTTTAAAAACATAAGTAAAATAATATATAAATTTTCTCTCAACACACTAAGGATATGCATGCAAGAGTGTCCTAGTGTGTCCGTATCTGGCACATGCCAGGGATTTTGGAGCGTCCATGCTTCATAGTTGTCCACTATAAAAAGCATGTGAAAGTTGAAGAAGTTTCTCAAAATTTTTTTAAAAATTTGTAAACTCATTTGAAATTTCATTTTTATATTGTCTTGGAAAATCCTGCCCTCCGAAAAAGGTGAACATTCAGATAATAAAATGAACTTTTTCTTGGCAAAATGACTTGGGACCTCAATCCAACAATGAGATGGTAACTTTTCATAAAGTATTAATCACTGATCATTCTACAACTTCACAAAGTCATATGCTCATAATAATAGTACCAATTTATCTTAGTTGTACATCTTCTTAAACTTCTGCTATTGATTCAGTGCAGAGTTGGTTTTAGAGGAGAAAATAGAATACAATGATCTGGTAAATTCAATTCAAGATGGACAGATTTTAGGTGATGACAAACATGATGTGCCAACTAGTGGAAATATAAGAGCTGAACCAGAAAATGGTAATTTTTTTTGTCCTTTTATATATAAAGTTTCCTTTTGTTAATAATTTGAGCAAGCGTCTTTTCTGTTTTTTGACATTTTCCCTTATTGGAGCCATAGTTATTCACTGTTCACTTTTGTCTGGCTAACATAAGAAAAAAAAAGTGTGGTACATTGCAATGTCTTCTTGTTAGTATCGAGAGCAGGTCACAAAAAGCTCTGAGAAAAGCAAACTCAAATGCCAAAGAAATCTTGAAATCATGTGTGGCTTGAGGTAGTTGCATGCGTTGATTTTTTTTCCTGATTTATTGTCAATAGTGGAGAATAAGAATGTTGGGTTTGGAAAAGCTGTGTGTGAGGTTTCTTAATTAACCCTAACACCTGCTTTATACTTTTATTGCTCTTATGTAACAATTAATATATAAATTACAGATATGCCCTGACAAGTAGAGGCATTTAGAATAAACTATGTATTCCAAAACTCTGCTATACTTCTATTGGATTTTGATTCACCTATAGTATAAAACCTGTGTACTGTATGGTGCCTTTTCTCTTTTAAGTTGATAAAATTTTACTTATTTATTAAAAAAAAACAAGAATTCCAACACTCTCCCTCAAGTTGATGCGAAAATATTGCTCATGCCCTGCTGGCTTAAAATAGGATGAATGCTCTACTTGAAACTCCTTTGATTAAGACATTTACTAGTTAGTTCATAGTTTTCGCAAATGGAGTACAATTGATGCCATTGTCCAGCTTTTCCTTGATTAAGTGTCTGTCAAACTTAATATGTTTGATCCTATCATATTGCACAGGATTGTGAGCAGTATTTCTTGAGTATAAAACCCCAATCATTTCAATAATCTTCACCCAAAGAGGCTCATTAATACCACTTAAATATATAAATAAATAAAACTCATAAATACCATGAACCAGTGCTGGAAATTCTGCCTCTGCACTGGATTTAGCTACAATTGCCTGTTTCTTACTCCAAGCAACCAAATTATCTCCAACAAAGTTACAGTACCATGAGGTAGATCTTCTGTCAATAATGGAGCCAGCCTAATCTGCATTTGTGTAGGATTCAACTGATAAGTAACCAAGACTAAAATAAGAGTAATCCTTTATCAAGAGATGATTTCAGATAACGAAGAGTATGGTAAACATTTATATGGATTCTTGTGGTGCATGCATGAATTGACTAACTACACTGACTTTTTTTTTTTTTGATAAGTAAGAAGAGAATATTCTTAATAAAAGAAAAGCAAGAGAAACACAAAGAGTTCACAGTAGTAAACAAAGGAAAAAAAGGAACAAAAAAACAAAGGCAACCCCTAATCTATTCTAATAGAAGAAAGAAAATCCAAAAGGGTAGAACAATCCGAGAAACCCCAACATTGAGACCAATCAAAGAGGGTCCGCTGGCACAATTCTAATAACTGAACCACAGTTTTCCTCTCATCCTCAAAAGACCGCCGATTCCGTTCAGTCCAGATAGTCCACATTAAGCAGCCTGGAACCAAATCCCAAATATCAGAGCTATGCTTCCCAAGCCATGATACCAACAAAATAATAAGTCCACGACTGAACCTGACATGACCCAAACGATCCCAAACAACCGAAGCATATTCATCAACAAAGAATGAGCTATCGGACAAAAAAGTAACAAGTGATCCACAGATTCCGCATTGCAACGGCACAAACAACAACTATTCGCCAAAGGGCGACCACGAAGCATAAAATTATTCAAAGTTAGAATCTGATCATGGGTTGTTGTCCATATAAAAAAAGCCACCCGTTTAGGAACCTTAACTTTCCAAAGGAAAATAGGAGCTACATTTCGAATCTTGTGATAAAAAGACCGAGTATCAAACTTCCCACTGCCATTTAGATCCCAACAAAGCCTGTCGCACCCTCCATCCCTAGGAGTTCGGGTTTGGATGAAGTGAAGAAGGGAATATGAAGCCGCCAACTCCCAATCATTAAAATCCCTATGAAATCTTAAACTCCACACTCTGACGTTATCGCCCACTAGAGGGCTTAACACATCAGAAATACAAGCTTCCTTATTAGCTGAACACAAAAATAACTGAGGATAAAGAATTTTAAGAGGAACATCCCCAGTCCACTTATCATGCCAAAAAAGAATGCAAGAACCATCCCCCACCACAAACGAGAAATGCTTGACGAAAGTGTCCCACCCTTCACTAATACTCCACCATAACCCACAACCACGAGCCCTAGTACAAGCTCTAGTGCACCAACCCCCTTTTCCCTCCCCATATTTCATGGCAATGACCCTTCGCCACAGATGCGAGGTTTCATGGCCATACCTCCAAAGCCATTTCCCTAATAGGGTCTGATTAAAAGGAACCAACTTCTAAACTTCTAAACCACCCAACTCACGCGGTAAACAAACCTTTTTCCAAGCCACCAAAGGATATTTGAAACACTCAACTGATGAACCCCACAAGAAGTTCCTTTGAATGCATTCCAATCTAGACGCCACAGCTTTAGGGATAGAAAAAAGGGAAAGGTAATAAGTCGGAAGGCTTGAAAGGGTACTCTTCAGCAAGGTGAGTTTACCACCCTTTGACAAATAAAGCTGCTTCCAGCTTGAAAGCTTCTTTTCATCCTCTCAAGGATCGGATTCCAAATAGAGGCTGTTTTGTACATAGTTCCCAATGGCATACCCAAGTAAATCACAAGCAAACTGCCCACCCTGCACTGAAGGATATTAGCCAAAGACTGAATGTTATGCACCTCCCCAATAGGGACAATTTCACTTTTCCCCACATTCACCTTCAAGCTAGTAAAAGCTTGAAAACAAGTCAAAGCCAGCCTAATAGACAAAATCTGCTCTCTAGAGGCATCACAAAAAAGAATGGTATTATCAGCAAATAAAAGGTGAGAAACACGGATACCAGTAGAATTAATAGGACCCACATGAAAACCCTGAATGAAACCACCTTCCTCAGATTTCTTTAGGATATGACTAAAAACCTCCATGATCAAAAGAAATTAAGAAAGAGAAGGGGAGACAAAGGGTCGCCTTGTCTGAGACCTCTAGAGCTACCAAAAAAATCAGCAGGAGATCCATTAACCAAAACTGAGAAGCGAACGGTAGAGACACAAGTCTTTAACCATCTCCTCCATCCATCCCCAAAGCCTATCCTCTCCAACAGATAAAACAAAGTGTCCTAATTCACATGATCATAAGTTTTCTCAATGTCTAAGTTACACACCACCCCTAGAGTACGACACTTCAGTCTATTGTCTAAAAATTCGTTGGCAATAAGCACATAATCCAAAATCTGTTTGCCACCAACAAAAGAATTCTATGACTCTAAAATAAGTTTATCCAGCACCTGCCTCAATCTATTAGCTAAAACCTTGGACAAAAGCTTATACACACTGTCCACTAAGCTGATAGGCCTAAAATCTTTGATATTCAATGCATTATTTTTTTTGGGAATCAGAGATAGAAAAGAAGCATTCAGCGACTGTTCAAACTCTGAGCTCCTATGGAAATGATCAAAGAAGGCCATGACATCTATTTCCACTACACTAGCATTTTTGAAAAAAAGCTATAGTGAAACTGTCAGGACCTGGGGCCTTATCACCCTCCATCTCTTGAAGAACCTTTACCACTTCCTCCTTAGAAAAATCCCTCTCTAAATCAAGCCGCTTGTCCTCCTCAATACTAGCAAACTCTAATCCATCTATAGACACTGACAAAATAGGCAATATCTAGACAAGTGTGTGACTAATAAATAAGTCTTCCAACTAGGCGTTGGTATCTCTCTGTATCAGCTAGTACATCCCTTGAATCTTCGCCCAGTCTATGATTCAATCTTCCGGGGCATCATAAGCCTTGCAGCAAAGCATTTCTATATCTACTAGGAGATGACAAAAACACATTCTGCAAGATATAAATATACCTTGCTCGGACCTTGTTACTTCAATACCTAGAAAATTCTTCAAATCTCTCAGGTCATTTATTTCAAATTCAGTAGCTAGATATTCTTTTAATATTTTTTACTTAGGGTCATCACATGCTATTTTTTTAAGAGCTGTAACCTAAAGTGAATGCTCTATAAATAAGGGTGATCACTTTGATGTATTTCTATCCATAACCCCACATAAACTGAGTAAATCGCTCAAAGTCTAGGAGATTGCTTTAATCTGTACTATGCTTCCTTCATTCCGCTCAACTTTCCTTGAGTTGAGGGATTCCTAAAACCTGGAGGAATATTAATATAAATTTCCTCTCTTAAGTTACCACGGAAGATAGAATTTTTTACCTCAAGATGATTCAGAGCTCAGTTCAAATTAGCTCTAAATTACAAAAGGACATATATGAAGTTCATCACGGTCAGTCCTGTAGGTTTGAGTGAACCCCTTTGCAGTCAATCTAGTGTTGTACATCTCTATAGACCATCTGCCTTGCTCTTAACTGTGAACAGCCAATAGTTTTTTCCCTTTAGGAAACTCGACTAATTCTGAAGTTGTAATTTCATGTTGTGCTGCCATTTCCTCAATCATGGCATCTCTCCAGTTGGTTTTTGGTCCCAATTAACCTACCCTTCCCTCCCTTCCCAACTACTTTGAATAGTAGAAGGCTAAGATGATTTCTAGTGTTCTTCTATTGCCAACCCAACCTACTTTACTTTCCCATTTGGCCCAATTTTCAATTTCAAGATTCAAACCGAGTGTCTCTATTCAGGTGACCCTTATTTTGCCTCATATTACTTCCCCCCATTAATCTTCCCCTTCTTCCCTGTAATGACTCCTGTGTAAATATAGCTACCATCCCTTGATACGCCCACGTGCTTTGTTGGTAGTAGCATGTGGCTGGTGGTTTCTCCCTTTGCCACCCTTTGTTGGTGGTTCAATTTATTGTCTCGGAAAATGCTAAAAATAATATAATTTTTACTACAAATAGCTTACAAACTGATATGTCAATCAATGTGGTTGGTGTTGCTTCAACATAATAAATAGATTTCGTAATTGCCTTTTTTGGTTCCACACCTTGGTTTGGACTGTCTTAGTAACCTGGGCCGTCAGTGGACATGAATCGCCTGGCTTAAGAAAGAAAGTTGGACTCTATGTGGGCTCCTCATTTGACTTTGCCTGGATCTTTTCTGCTGTCGATTCTTTTTTTAAAACAATGAGTCGAGAAGAAAAGAATACTGAAAAGTGAAAACAAAGGCCTAAACTACAAAAACTAGAAGTTGAATTTAGACATCAGAGGGCAGTTTTGAGAGATTTACTAGGTTCGTTGGAGTGATCATGGGTCTCATTGGTGACAACTCTTGCTGGCATGAACAACATCGCAGATCGGTACTTGTGGGTTGACTGGAATGGATCTCGGGTACACCTCCAAACCTCGTGTCACGGTGTTGAGAGATCGGCAATCCTTGTGTGGCAATGTCTTTGGCGGTGGTGGTGTCAAAGGCTGGCAACAGTGTCATGTGGCGGCACTGACTTCTTGCGGATTTTATTTGACAGTGTGGGTTGCGGTTTTTCTGGATCTAGGTTTTCTGATGGCGGCCAGGATTATGAGGTTGGGTTTTTTGTTGGTGGTGGTGGTGGGTTTTGTGGTGGTTAAGTGATGGTTTTTGGGATTTTGGGGCCATTTGGTAAATGTGTTTAAACACATGTTTTCAGTTTTTAAACAGCATTACATGTATTTTCACACATTTTTTCACTCACATGTATTTTTGTATTTCCAAAAATACAAACGTTACTAAAACAACGTTACCAAATGGCCCCCTAGAGTCAGGCATGAATAGGGATGATGGGCTTGGAAGGGGTAGTAGCAGGTTTCTCTGTTTCTTTGGGAACTTTGGTGGAGGCATAAATCTTAGTTGGGTGTGTTCATGATTTTGTGGGGTAAGAACTTGAAATTAACGTGAGCTATACATAGGTGTATTGATTCAGATTCACAATTGTGGTTGGTTTTGCATCAGTTGGATGTTTGTGTTTAGGAGCTGTGGAAATCGGAAATTTGCTCTGATACCAAGTTGATGCAAAACAGCCTAGGCTTCACCACCTAGAACAGTCCTGTGATCCTTCCTTGGGATTCATCACCTAAGGGTTGTTTGGAATCGCTGCCAAACAGAATCACAATTTTCTACAGATAAAATTTTAGTAATAAATAATAGTCTGCACATAAGTAAACCCTCTGTAGTTTTCAGGGAATAAAGATAAAGATAACATTCATGAAAACCAACCATAGCTGAACTCAAAACTACTAATCCATGAAAGTAGTCTAAATAATCCAAACTAATCCAAATACATAAAGATAAAGAAAATCCCCTAAGATAAGCTTAACCTTGTCCTACCTAACTTATCTTTATGCATTTGTATTAGTTTAGACTACTTTCTTGGATTAGTAGTTTGAATTTATCTTTATTTCCTGAAAGCCCCAGATGGTTTACTTGTATGTAGACTATTATTATTAATAAAATTTCATCACGAACAATTGTGTTTCGGTTTGGTTGTGATTCCAAACAACCCTCTGTTGAAGCCTAAAGAAGGATTACAAGACTGTTTTAGGTGGCGAAGCCTAAGCTGTCATGCATCACCCTCACAACATGGCTTCTAATTAAAATTAAGATAATGGTAAAATAAAAATATACTCTTTTGGTCTTTCCCTTCCCTTTCCTCTCATTAACAAAATAATGGATAATAGATTTCTTCAACTTTTTATCATGAACATCTAAACAACAAATTGAACTCTACTCGTTTCTTTCCTTTCCTTTCCCTAATCCCTGCAGATTTGTCTTATTCTTTACATTCCTTTCCTTAAAAAACTCATGATACAATCCCCAAGGGTTTTCATCTTTACTTTTCTCTGGATGACATTTTCACCCTAGAACTTCAGTAGGTTGCTGATTACATTCTTAGTACTCGACATGGTATGCTTGCATCTAATATGAATGATCTTCTTCTAGGTTTAGAATTGAAAAAGGCCCCAGAGGATCGTGGAGATCCCAATGATCCTCGTGTAAGACTAAAACGTGATTGTGTTGGGATTATGGCTGCATTCAAACTCAAAGATCTTCCAGACCATGTTGTTATTGTGGCAAACACACACCTTTACTGGTAAAGTGGTTCAATCTTCCATAAGTATGTTATATTCTGTATTTTATCAATTGAAGTAACTTTGATGCTTTGCTGCAGGGATCCAGAATGGGCTGATGTCAAGCTTGCTCAAGCTAAATATCTTTTATCACGCTTAGCTTTGTTTAGAACACTGGTATCCGACAGACTTGAATGTACGCCTTCAGTAGTAGTGGCTGGTGACTTCAATTCAACCCCAGGGGATCAGGTTTGCCAGAATTCCCAACCCCTTGATTTATCTAGTTTCCTATTATTTAGCTTATAGTTGGTTTTCTACATTTTTCCTTGATTTTTTTTTTTTTTTTTTTGAGTTTTACTTTTTTGGTATTGGTTTAGATTTTCCCTCTGAGTTTGATTTTGGTCCAAAGTCCAAACAGTTGGTTCTTATTACCAATGTTTTAAAAACAGAAATTAAAAAGGGGGGCGAGTGAATGAAGAGGTTCAAGGTGGAACTAGGGTTACACCGGATGTTAGAACGTGATGATGTCATATATAGTTTAATGATTAACTAAAATACAAATAAATATAATAAATGAATAAAATATGGCAGTCTTGATAAAAAAATCTTTATTACTTATCAAAAAAAAAAATTGATACCAAAATTTAATTAATTTTTTCAAAAGTATTTTCAAAATTTATAAAAGAAAATAGAAAATAATAAAGACAAACAAAAAAGAATTAATATAATTAATCCTTAAGTAATGAGCATAATTGCATAGACAGCAAATAATTTCAAAGTTTCACATTCAATAATTTCAAGTACATAAAGTCACAATGAATGTATATGATTTTATTCATAAATTTTTTCACCAAAAAATTATAGATATATATATATATATATTTTTTTTTAGAGGGATAATTACACAAAAAAAGAAAAGGAAAAAAAGAGAAGTCTTTAGTGATTGGATAAATATCTAACGTTTAAATTGAATTAATATATTTGTTTTTCATTTAAGTGCATCAAGAAGCAAAAGTTAAGCATGAAATAGAAGCTGAGCTTGGTTGGTTTCGCTGCTAGCCAGCCAAATTGTCCAATAAACTTTGTAGTTGGTAGTCAAAGAAACCCAAGTGGTTTACAAGTGGCTTTGTTGGGTTGCCAGATTCGGATAATGTTTTACCTTAGTTTGTAAGCTTTTATAGAGATGAATTAATGTTTATAGCTCATAAGTTCTTGAAATGGCTATAACATTCTTCTTGTTTCAGGTTTACCAGTACCTCATTTCAGGAAACTCTCCACTGGCACCGGATGTGGAGTGTTTAGAGGACATGCCTCTTCCCTTGTGCAGTGTCTATGCTTTTACGAGAGGAGAACCACCATTTACAAACTGCACTCCGGACTTCACCAATACTCTTGATTATATATTATTTTCCCCTACTGATAACATAAAACCAGTCAGTTTACTGGAGCTTCCAGAACTAGACTCATCTGATGTTGTTGGTGGATTACCAAATTACAGCCACCCAAGTGATCATCTACCAATTGGTGCTGAATTTGAAATTCCCAGGGACTAACTTATCTTGCAGTGCAAGTGATATCTGTAATCTCTTGCTCTAATTCGATAGCAACAGTGGGAAGGGGGATTTGAATCTAGTTCTCCTAATAAAGGAGAGCAGGCTATGCCTTTGAGCTATACAGCTCTTGGTGTAATGTCCTATAGTTTTCTTTTTCTCACATCACTCGCTTTCTCTCTCTCAAGTCTCAGCAAAAGTTAAGGTTCAACTGAGAGTATTGGAAATTTATTTTGCGGGTAGACAATTTTGGTAGGTTTTTTTTTTTATAATTTTTTTATTTATTTAAGTAATAAGTCTTATTAGAAAAATAAAGAATATCATTTTGGTAGATTTAAAAAAAAAAAAAATTAAATAACTGATTACAATCCTTGACTTTATTGTACTTGGCCTTCCAGATTGTAATAAGCAAATGTTAGTATGCTTTGACATGTAAATTCAAGAGGAAAGGTAAAAAGAAAGAGTTCTGGAAGTACTTGTATGTATTGCTGAAAATTATTTTCTAGGGATTCTTTGTTTGAAACATGCCTTCTGGCTTTTCTTTTATTCTCGCAGCTTCCTTTGACACTACTCACTATTTGTAAGGGTGATTAATAACCCGTCAAACATGTTCAACCGAACAGTATTAGATGATGGGTGCCACCTTCACCCAAACCTGCCAAACTTGTGATGATCCCTATCTATTTGATTTGCAATACTTGGGGATGGTTTATGATGCTCCTTTTGTCACCTTTATTTTTTAATAATTTGATAGTTGAGGACGTGGAGATTTCAACATTAGATATTTATGTTAAAAACACTAGTAGATGCCAATTGATCTACATGGGTTTTTGACCCTTTTGCTTTTGTGACCTTGATAGCTTTATTTGTTGTCTTCTTTTTTTCCCCAAAAGGAAAAATGAAAAAGGAAAAGGAGAAACTCTTTCACACGTCCTAATACGTGTATACACACAACATACATTTGGTTAATATTCAAGTTATGCTCAGTGTATTTTTTTAGTTAATGCTACTATTTAATACTTTTTTGTTGATGAAGTATTTTGTCAAATTTATTGTTGAATTATATACTTTTCTCAAATCATAATGTTCATCATTTATTAAAGGGATCAAATAATACGAACAATTTCTAGTACATTTGTTTTGTTTTGTTTGGTTTGTTTGTTTAAAAAAAAAAAAAATGATTTCAGAACATGTTAAATGTATAGATATATGGATGATATGTGGATTAAAAAAGTAACTGACACTTGATTAGGTTAAAATTCCACAAATTTGGTAAGTGTGATGATAAATGTGAAGATTGACAAAATATTTAACCAATAATAATATAAAAATTTTGAGTTACACCAACTAATATATTTTTATTAGCCAAATAATTAAGCAGATCCATTGTTAAATTTTGTGCGGTAATGCTGAGCATCAATGGAGACTGAAACTTAGAAGTCATATCATCATTGGAGGGAGAGAAGAGGGAACCTAACTCTCCATTTGATCACAACTATCAAAGGGAATAGATCTTCCTAACTTGGGCCATCTTGTTCGGTTGCTAATCAGCCTTCCTAGCTTGTCCATCCTATTGAACTTTGGAAATAAACCAAGTAACTTTCAGATGACTCTACAAAGGTCAAAGATGAATAGGGAGAGAGAGACAAAGACTAACAAGATCACGAGGATACAGGAAGAACTTGAACGAGGCAAGGATGTATGAGCAAAAATCTCTAAAGGAGCACAGAAGTTTGGAAAGTAAAAGAGGTAGAAATGTTGGAATACAAATTTTCTATACCACTTTTAGTGTTTCATCAATTATATAACATGTCATGTATGTGATTTATTTATTTATTTTTATTTCTTTAACATTTTAAACTACCAAGTTTAGAGGGCAAGCTACTAGTCTAAGGGCAGTTCACGTTGGGGCATGCTGAAAGGAAGTCCACTTAGAGGATGACCAAGCACCCCCACCCAAAAAATCAATGCCTATATAAAACCATTATCTTTGTCACATCTATATTTGCATTTAATGCAACGAGAGAAAATTCATCATTCTACAACATCAAATAAGTCACCCTCGCCTAGGTACATGTTCCATTTCTCAACCTATGGGGGATGGTGTGTTGTTAGATTTCCCTCTTGGTTTTAGGGACAACCCCAGTCACAAACCCTATAAATACCCTCTTCAAATTGAAGAAAAGGTATGCACTCATAGACACTGTTACTCTAGTGTTTTGCTTAAAGATATTCTTTATTCCATTTATTGATTTGATTAGAGTGCCTCTGGCTGGTCTTAGCTTTGTTAGGAGGTTGTTCTCTTGCATTTGGACCTATAAATATAGGTATATAATCGGTTTGCGGACTAATTGGAGATCTTTATATTTCTTTTTGCCATGTCTTTAATAGCAGGCTAGTTACACCTAAAATTGAAATGGAAACCAAACGTTTTCGTGGTTGAAAAAGTGCCAAATCTCATCTCAATTATCATTTGTTAAGACTATTTGAAATAAGTTCCTTGGCTTAGAGGGGACATTTAGTCCATGTCACTATTCTTGGATCCAAGGGGAATAAGTTTTGATAATAATTTCATAGAGGTATTACCACATCTTTTAAGGATTTAGCCATCTTTTACAGATCATTGGAATCTTTATACTTAAAAACTCCATAGGTTCTCAATTAGTGAACTCTTAAACGTTCGATCACTTCGTTTGGTTAGAATCCTTGAAGTGGTTCCTATTCCTGAAATTCTCCCACCCACTCTGTGTTTCTATAAAAGGAAAAGTGATGAGGAATTACAAACTTGTTTCAAATCAAATGTTTATCTTGCTAATCAATGATACATACTGGTAGGAACTTTGCAGTCATTTGCAGGCAAGTACCATATATTTATTGAATTATTCCACCATGACTTAGTATTTCTTTACTTTGACTAGTATAGAGAATCCTATGTGTTGGTCTACATTACATCTAGGCTTATAGTGGTGGATGAAAGGGTCCAAGTGATGATCTAATGATAATAACATTTTTTTGTAGTACTTGATGTTTGTGGTTCAAACCTCACATTCCTCTCCTCCACTATCTAACTATATATGTATTTAAAAAAAAAAAAAAAACAAATGAAGAGGATCGAACCCCTATGGTTTTGTTATGGTATGTATGACTGAATTCCTATTGGGATTAATGAATGAAATGAACCAAAATATTCTTGGGAAGACTGATTGTTTAAAGGAATATCTAGGAGATATATCCAAAGGAAATTATTAAGTTACAATGACTCTTGTTAAGAGTTTTGTAGTTTAGGATTTGTTTGGAATTCGTTTATTTTGCTGAAACTAAATTTTTTTTGCCAAAAGTACTGTAGATAAAGGTAAAAGTTAGCTGAAATAGTATAGTGAGAATATGAATATTATCAAAAAGTGCAGTGGGCCCCATTAATAATAGCAAAAATAAGCTAAATAATAAAATAAGCTGACAAATTTCATTCATGTCAAATGCACACTTAATTGGAAGTGTTAGGTGTTTCTGATGTAAACATTTAGAAGTCAAATATTTCCACTTTTATTGTTGTAACTATTGAATTATCCAACCAAAAAAAAAAAAAAAAAATTACAATGACTCTTAGCTTTTCATTTACAATACAATTGCCATGCAATCACACCTAAAAAAAAAAAAAAAAACTCCCAGTAATTGTTCTTATCTATAACATGAATTATTTAAAATTTCTGCAATTTAAGTGACATAGAAAGGCATCCATTATCTATAGACAATCATTTTTAGTATGAAAAAGAAATTATATCAGTGCTGCTTATATTAGGTGGCTAATTATATATTAACTGTTAGTTAAACTTCACTTTTTTTTCCCCTGAAATCATTAAACTTCCACCTAAGGGAACATAATTTAAAAAATGTCTCAACTTTTTAGTTAATTGATGTAAATCGAATTAAGGTACAAGTTCTTGATTTTGTACTTTCCACATTCAGACTCCATTTTTCCATAATTAAGACTAATTTTTTTTTTTGGGACAAATAGAATAGTACATGCCATACAAATAAGATAACTGATCAATACTTGGCATGCCAATATGTAGAATTAAGATAAGTAATTTACTGCTCCTGATTAAGATACTACCTTATATTTTGGGAGGTGGGCCCTCATCATTGCTTTTGAGCAAAATAATACAATATTCTAAGCTATTATTGTATGGAGAAAATACAAGGTGTTTCAGATGTATGTATCTTCTCACTCACATGAGAGTGGGTCCCACACTTGTGAGGCTTACCCTTATATGAGTGTGAAGATGCATGCATCCGAAACATTTAATACCACCTCGATGGTATGAGGAATAACTGGAATCGAGAAATATGGATCAACCAACATTACTTGGTTTCCCATCCTTGAATCCTTGAAAGCATCACAGCAACACTCATTGTTGAATGCTTTGGCCTTCCTTAAGATGTAGCATATAGAAGATGCCATGTACCAGAGGCCTAACTGAAGAAATTCTTGTGGCAGAAGACCATGCTTTCTGCTTTTTTGCTGAACACCATGCTTTCTGCTTTGGAGATTATGCTTCTTCCTCTTTACATCTGCATTATATTGTTGTGTTAAATTCCAACTTAGTTTTCAGGTGATGATTTGGGTTGCAAATTGGCCCTCATAGAAAGTCCTGTGAGGCTTACAAATTGGGTGGTCATGGAACACAAAAGTCATATTAGAAGAAGCAATTTCTGGAGGCGTGCAATTGTGAATTGTTTACGTGGTTTATCTAGTAGTGAGTGTTATGGGCCCATTACATGAATGAATTATGGTCTCGTTAATTGCCACATCATGGTTTGGAGCAAGATTGTTTCAAACACATTTGGAGTCAAATTTTTTCCTCTTCTTCAAATGTACTATGTCGCAATTGAAGAGATTATATATATGTATTTTTAATCATATTTTTTTCACGTAACTTATTTAAATAATACACATGGATAGTCTTTTAATTTGTAACGTAATGGGTTGGAAAAAATAGCTTCAAGCTAGTTTGGAGCTAAACTTTGTCCTTTTATTAATTGTCACATAGTCCATTGGAGGAATTTTCCTACCAACTAGTTTGTAGTAATAATTCCTAAGGTAATGATTAGCTTATATTCAGCACTGTCATTGCTCCTTTTATTGTTGAGTTTCTTTTCCAACATTCTCCACTGTGGGGTATTTTTCATCCCATTACCACGTGTTTAGTTGGGCTTGACAGATTCTTGAACATGGGTGAGGCAAGCCCAAAACTTTTCCCAGTCACTAATAAGTTCTTAATTGGAGAGTCCAGCTCAAAACTTTTTGCTGAATGAGCTTTCTTTCAAGGAAAGTCAAGCCCAAAACTGTGATGAGTGGGCTTCCTTTCAAGAGCAACTAATATGCTTCTAGTCCATAAGGCTTCCTTTCATGATTTTTTTTTTGGACAATAATATTATTGTAATAATAATTACTTAAATTGACAATATTTGGAGAATATTTTGAGTTTATTTAGAGATTCAAATTTTCTTAAAATTGTGTCTTCAAAACATGATTTTAACTAGAAATTGTGTTTTTGAAAATACAATTTTATTTCAAATGCTACGATTTTAAGTAAAAATATGTTTTGGAAAAATGATTTTTTTTAAAGGATAGAATTCCTGAATAATTTTAAAATAAAACAATACTATTTTACAAATTTTCCACTTGTGTTGTGCTTCCAACTCACACATTCAAAGCCCACAACTAGAGCATTAGTAGCAGGCTCTTTAGGACCATGTCAATATTAATCAATATTTATAATATATTATAAAAATTGGATCCTCAAACAGAGAATGCACACAACAGTCACAAATGTCCCTTTCTCAAAACATAATATGATAGCACATGTCATCTCTTCTTAAAAATAGAGATTCACAAAGAGAATGACTTTTTTTTTTTGGTAAGGAGGATAATGCATTAACAACTAAAAGACCTCTGAACCAGAGGCAACAAACCGATCAAACAAAGTTCCAGCAGAATCTAATCTAAGCAAAAATACAACATCAAAAGGGGGATCCATACAAATAGTAAAATCCTGATCCACAAAGAGAATGACTATTCATCTACTACTAAATCATTTCATTTTCTCTAAATTAATTTATTTAGGTAATGGCCTTTAAAGCCACTTGAGTTCATATTTGTCGTGATTGATTAATATTTTACAAAATCATAATTCTATTCATATTGTCACCATATATTGTCACCGTATATAAAATGTTTCCTTTTCATTGTCAATCATATGGATATATATATATATATATATATATATATATTTTGTTTGAAGCTCACATGAATTACTATCTATTCATCCAAAAACGTTTTCAATTAAGGAAAAAAAGTATAAATAAATCTAAATGAGTAATACTATGTACACAAACTATTTTATAACATTTTACAAACTACTGATATGGTTTTAGTATTTTCCAAATAGATATTGTAAGTAAAAGATGTTAGTGATGGACCCATATTAGAACTAGTAAGAATTTACCATATCAGCAGTTTGTAAAAATGTTGTAAAATAGTTTGTATTTGTAACTGTAGGTACTCAAGAATTCTTTGCCTTTGCCTTTGGCTTTTTTGGCTTGATTGCCTTGCCTTACCTTTGGCTTGAATTCTTTTGTCCCACATTGGAAATATCCCTTTCCTCTTTCTACCTTACAAGAGATGAACCAATGGAGTTAGAGTACTATTAGTTTGGTAACCAAACTAATGGTACTCGAAGGCAAGACAAAGCAATCAAGCCAAAAAAGTCAAAGCCAAAGCAAAGAATTCTTGAGTACCTAACATTACTCAATCTAAATTATGTTATAACCTTTTTTTTAGAAAAAAGTAATAAATGTTCATTCAAAAGGATAATGATTTACTAGAAGACCGTTTTTGCAAAAAGCTAATATCAGTACGTACAAATTAATTATTAAACTGATTCCTCCTCTTCCATCGCTTAACATCTCTGTCATTTTTTTTAAATTTTATTATGAGAATCCCCTTTACACCCTTACATTTTAATTTTATTAATAAGAACAATTTTTAAAAAGGCAATATCACTATTTTAAATGACTCATCAACAATTTTGGAAAAGAGAATATCATTATTTCAATGACTTATCCTCTACTACCTCTTTAAATCTTTTTAGTTATTATCTTTTAATTCCCTTATGAGAACAGTTATGGAAAAGAGCAAACCATTATTCACTTACCATATTTAAAATTTCACTAATAACATATTATTTATTTGGTATAACTTTTTTTTTAAGGGGATAATGGAAGGACACAAACATTTTCTATATAACATTTGTTTTGCTGCTTTTGCACATGGTAGATGGTTGCATGACAAAACCTTGTGTAAAGATAGTTTTTCGTGTTTTCCATTATTTGGTAGCATACAAAAATAAGAGTCAAAAGAAAACTATCTTTTGTCAACATAAAAAGAAGAGATTGTTTTTCATTAAATTATTTTAGAAAACAACTCTATCTCATAGCAAACTAAATAAGAGAAGTTAAGAGATTGTTTTTCAACTCATTTAAAGTTGCTACCAAACATTGAAAAATGAGATAGTTTTATAGAAAATACTTCTTGAAAAATTACTCATTTTCTAGAAAACATCATTGCTAAAACAAACAGAGCGTTAGTTATATTTTGCTCTATTTTCTCAATGAATGACCATGTATATGTCAAATTTCTTTGTACTTTACTATTCTATATATAAAATAATAGGTGAAGCAGAGAGAGTGTGAAATTGAATTCCAAATTAGAACTCTAATTTTGTACCATGTGTCTAGAATCTGAAATTGAAATTGAATTTTGCATCATATGGCTAAATGTATGTGGGCTCATTCTCATTAAAACCACTTCTATGTATCGAGTCAAGTGAGTTACTGTGCTAATTAAGTTTTTTATTGATTTTGTAGTCAAACGTGAAAACCAAAGAGATTAATATAGGTGATAAGAAGTTGGTTTGGGTACATTGCATAATTTCCAAAAAGATAGCAAAACCAGAGTTTGCATCTTTGTTATAAATTGCTTACAAAGTTTGCATCTTTACATTTGCACTGAGTTTCGGATTAAAGTGCTTTATTCTTGGTTCTGACACTGAGTTTTGTTTACTATTCACTTACAAAGTTTGCATCTTTACATTTGTTATAAATTGCTAATATGTGGTTAGATGCACATTATGCCTAAAATTCACTATCCTTATATTTGGCTTTTTGTTCAGGTTTGGCACCTATAACAATGAAGAAAGTACTGTTGTGGACTGATGGATGATACTTTTTGCAGGCTGCAAAGGAACTTAGTGATCAATGGAATCTCACGCGAATTGGAGAGGACCCGGCTGTAGATGTCTGGATGGCAGTTGTGATTCACTAGGTTTTTAAAATATTCAGTGAAGGTAAATGTTATGAACAATGTAAATTTTCCGGAGAAAGATTTATTATTCTATATTTACGTAAGTTTGGTCGCCTTCTTGGAGTGGATTACTCCACCTTGTCTTTCTATTGGAATTTTTTATTCAGATTGTTACAATTTAATTTGAAATTTTATTTGAATTTTCCTATTGTTGTTACTATCATATATTATCATTCCAATTGTTCAATTAGAATATGAAATTGGAGTCCAATTTTACTATACACGTGTACAATCTAATTATTTTTAATTTTGCTATCATGCGCAGAAGCCAATGAGATGAAATTAGTAACACATTAAACACTCATGCTTTGAGAATTGGTAGTACCAATCTAAATCCATTGGACTTGCTTCGTGATAATACAATTATGAAGGATGTATAAAAACACGCACAAACCCCTCTCTTTATAAAAAGAGATTGGAGAGAATTTCTTTTATCAGCCATGGAACTTCAAAGGTTTTTTCTTCACGTAAATGCCCATCATGTTACAAAATGACCCATCGTAAAACTACAAAATGAGTACAACTCTGAGGGTTTTTTTTTTTTTTTTTTTTTTAATTTTAAATTTTTTAAGCTACAAAAATTTTAATCACCAATAGAGATTGAAGATTCAAAAGCGTGAATGGATCTTTTGGATAAACATTGTCACCAAGGTTCATCTTTCTGTGTAAAATATATATACTGCTAAGTTTTGTTAATGAAATTTTCTGGTTAATAATAGGAATTTAGACTTAACTGAGCTTTTTAAACATGAATAAACTCATGATTAATAATATATCTATTCCCGTGCGGTAACACGGGGCTACATACTAGTTTTATATAGAGTATTACATTTGTGTTAGTATTATACATATTACTTCCTAAAATGTCTTTAATCACCTATTTTTATAATTTACAAAGATATGTAACTCATGCAAGCAATGAAAAATGAACATCAACATATGTATTGAGTATAAATCTAATTATAAATTTCACAATGAAGAAAAAAATTTCTTCCCCTTAAACATTTTAGGTAGTCCAAGTAAAAGGAAAAAAAAAAAAAAAAACTATCAATGAACATTGAAATATGTATTGAGCTTAAATCTAATTATAAATCTCATGACGTAGAAAATTTATTTCTTTTAATTTAAATTACCAATTGGTTATTAATTCATAGTTGTATAACAATAATAGAATGTGTTTTTTATTTTATTTTTATGGGAATAATCGAATGTGTGTTTGTTCATCTATTTGAGGAATCGTTACAAGAATACTATGTCTATTACATTAAGAATTTTGGTATTACTCTCAATAATTTTGAAAAAAATGGTTGCAATATTTATAAATTTTCAAATAGATGAAAACCGTGCAAAGCATGGGTTTATAATTAGTATATATAAAAGTAGAGACTTCATGTTGGAGAGCATTAGGTTATCTATGTGGTGTATTCTTTGAAATTCTCTTTATTTAGGCTTATACTTCAACAAAGTTTGCATTTATATCAAATTATTAGTTCATTGAATTAGCTAATAGAGTAAATGCGTATATCAATTATCTATAGTTGTGTATTAATTATTTATATTAAATGAACTTATATGATTATTTTTATAAACTTTATATAAGAAATAATTTTTAGTTGGATTAATAATAATAGATTTACAATATGACATTTTTCCTCATGTTTAGTTGCTTTGGCAACAATTGACACAAAAACCATAAAAATTAAATGTGGGGCCCAAGTGATTTTTGGGCCAGGCCCATCTGCCCGTGGGGAATCCAGAGGTCCAAGCCGAGGAGGGCTATGGCCCAAGCCCGATAAAATAAAGCACAAGAAATCCTTGGGATACATCCAAGGACAGTTCGGTCCTCGGCAGAACCTAAATTCCCACCGAAGAGAAGGGCAAAAACGGTATAGGACTAAGTTTGAGAGAAAATCTAAAATATCCGGGGAAAGCTGCCCTTACTGCCATTCAATGCTCTGCACCTGACAGAGCCGCATTCTTTGGCTTTTACAACCACCCCCAACGACTTTGAGTATGGACTGATGGGACAAGTATCAATCTTGGAAGGTTTAACCCTACGCGTGGACGAAAGACAGTGGGCACGGGCTAGTATAAAAGGAAAAGTGAGTAATCTATAAGGGTGGCTGGGAAAAATGGCCAAAAAGGAGAGCCTCCTAGCCCCCCTCCAGGAGAAAGACTCCAGGGGAGAAGAAAACTCAACCATGCATGAACACCATGAAAAACCCACCGCCTGGTGACCAAGGCCTAGCCTTTCAAACCCACGCTCTACAAATGATATTGTATGGGCCTCTTTACGTACGAGCCCAACACCGATACGGTTCGTCATGAATCGAGTCCTTACAATTGGCGCCGTCTGTGGGAATGACTTGTGTGTTGGTATAGACGGTAGGTTGAGAGAGTTCCTTTGCTATTTTTAACAACTGGTTATAGAGTTTTAGTGTAAAGCTCCGCTAAGGTCTATGATTCTTGACTAGGGGCTACGTTTATTAGCGTCAATCGCTTAGATAACTCTAGGGGCTTGGCTGAGAAGCTACCTCCCCTAAAGCCAGGGTCCCACGCAAAGAGAAAAACTAGGTTTTGGACAGAACTAAGGCATTGCATGGTCCTCGGACTCAAGCCTATAGGGAAACCAACTACTTGGATGTGGAAAACTAGGTTTTGGACAGAACCAAGGCATTGCATGGTCCTCGGACTCAAGCCTATAGGGAAACCAACTACTTGGATGTGGAAAACTAGGTTTTGGACAGAACCAAGACATTGCATGGTCCTCGGACTCAAGCCTATGGGGAAACCAACTACTTGGATGTGGAAAACTAGGTTTTGGATAGAACCAAGGCATTGCATGGTCCTCGGACTCAAGCCTATGGGGAAACCAACTACTTGGATGTGGAAAACTAGGTTTTGGACAGAACCAAGGCATTACATGGTCCTCGGACTCAAGCCTATGGGGAAACCAACTACTTGGATGTGGAAAACTAGGTTTTGGACAGAACCAAGGCATTGCATGGTCCTCGGACTCAAGCCTATGGGGAAACCAACTACTTGGATGAGAAAAAGTTTGGGTTTCGTAAGATTGGCTACTTGATAAAAATGCTAAGTTACTTAATCCTCGGCTTAAATACCGTAAAAGGTTAAGGCCAACAAAAGCGTAAGGAAGGTGGTGGAATGCCCTAGTATTCAGTAGCCTAAGGGGGCTGTTCATTTGGCGGGTGATATGTCTTCAGATGGTTACTTCTTACTCAGCATCAAGCCTTCGGTTCTCACCTCGGCTAGTTTGGGGTAAGTATTATCTTTCACGGGTCGGCCTTGTTGTGCCAAGCAATTCTATTAAAGTTATGGTGATATCTTTTTCTTAGCGAATACTTCGGCCATGGTTGTTATTGATTCAAATGCTATATTATTGTGCCGAACAGCACTTGCAAATTCGTAAAGACGCCTTTTTCTTTGATAAGGGGGTAGGACCCCATGTATTGTGCTGTAAGATTGGCGGTATTGTGCCCGGCCGACTCATTAAGCTCATTATAATGCCTTCTCTTTTCCTGTCTCATAAGAGTTTCAGCTTTGAATATTATTTGTTTAAGTCAGAATTATTAAGTCGGATTATTTTTGTAAGTACAGAGCAGGGTAGTATTTAACTGAATTACGTGTCTACGCATTGTGTCATCATTTCAGAAATAAAGAGATAGAATATGCGAAGTAAAGTAATAGCCATTTTTATTAATATGAAGATGTATTACAACGTACAAAAAGGGGCTTAAACAAGCCTATACAAAAGATAAACTATCGAAACAATAAAAAAAAAAAAAAAAAAAAAAAAAAAAAAAAAACAAAACCTCAACAATACAGATAAGTAAACAACCAGATGTCTTGTTAAATTCGTCTCCGAAGTCCTTCCAAACTTTGCTTCAGTAGCGCCCATATTGAGAAAGGGACTTTTTGTAGAAGAAGATGGAAGAGATGGAGGAAGAAGATGGAGGAGATGAATGAAGAAGATGGAGAACATGAGTAAGGAAGGAGGAGAAGAAGAGAGAAGAGATGAAAAGAAAGAAAAAGGAGCAAAAGAGGGAGAAGGGAAAGCACCAGGATGGATCTGGTGCTGGGAAGACTAAGAAAGGGAGGCAGAAGGAGGCGCCAGTGAACGAAGAGAGGAAGAAGCAGGGGCACTTAGTCCCTGCCTCGGTTCTGACTCCTAACCCACTGGAGCCATATTAGGTATGCTCATAAGAGAGCGGTGGGTAGTGATAATGGGTGTTCTCGACTCAATCACGCCGAAAGTTTGACGTGATGAGCCCCTGCTTCGGATTTTGGCTGAAAGGAAGGTGAGACAAATCTTAAGTCTCCGCCATCCTTGCCCTGACCGAGCCATTTCGAGCTTTATTAGAACATGATGCTTTGAGGAGGGGTATGTTTCCTTCATCACTCGTTATGGTGAACGTATTATGACTTAGTGTATAACTACAGGGTTAAGTAAACGCTAAGGGAGGCTAAGAGTTTCAAATCTCAGAAAATTAAAAGGGTCTCTGTACGAAAGCGATAGCCTCCTATTTGTCTTCTTATAGGAAGGGCGAAACGGAAGGTATTAAATTCGTTCAGGTTTCCAAAAAGAATCTGAATACAAAGATGTGTCCGTTCCACTTCCCCACCTCATCAGATGAACCGTCGAATGTAAATGAGTCTCGTAAAGGGAAGTCATTAAAAGCGCATTTTGAATAATCAAACGGCGAGAACGCATCAGGAGTAAAATCAGCGTCAGGAGTAAAATCAAAAAACGCTTCGTGGATCAGTACATTTCTTGAACAGATGTAAAACCGCCAGCATTAATGAAAGGTCGAATTAAAGGAGCCATAATAAAGGCTCGGCATTACCAAAACCCCCCTTTCCAATCGGGAGGTTGGACAGCCGGGTTTTGAGGGGCTATTGTGGGGCCCAAGTGATTTATGGGCTAGGCCCATCTGCCCGTGGGAAATCCAGAGGTCCAAGCCGAGGAGGGCTATGGCCCAAGCTCGATAAAATAAAGCACAAGAAATCCTTGGGATACATCTAAGGACAGTTCGGTCCTCGGTAGAACCTAAATTCCCACCGAAGAGAAGGGCAAAAAGGGTATAGGACTAAGTTTGAGAGAAAATCTAAAATATCCGGGGAAAGTTGCCCTTACTGCCATTCAATGCTCTGCACCTGACAGAGCCGCATTCTTTGGCTTTTACAACCACCCCTAACGACTTTAAGTATGGACTGATGGGACAAGTATCAATCTTGGAAGGTTTAACCCTACGCATGGACGAAAGACAGTGGGCACGGGCTAGTATAAAAGGAAAAGTGAGTAATCTATAAGGGTGGCTGGGAAAAATGGCCAAAAAGGAGAGCCTCCCAGCCCCCCTCCAGGAGAAAGACTCCAGGGGAGAAGAAAACTCAACCATGCATGAACACCATGAAAAACCCACCGCCTGGTGACCAAGGCCTAACCTTTCAAACCCACGCTCTACAAATAATATTGTATGGGCCTCTTTACGTACGAGCCCAACACCGATACGGTTCGTCACGAATCGAGTTCTTACATTAAATATTTGTGAATTCACTAAAATTAATCTTAACCCTTTAAATTTCCTAACTTCATGTAATATATATGTGTGTGTGTGTGCGCGTGCGCATGCGTGCCTGTGTGGAACTAAAATTGTACTATTTATTTTATGCAATAGAAAGACAACTAATAGAATGAATATGTTTATTTTGTTATATTAATTATTTTAAGCATAATAAAAATTTAATATTATTTTTCTAAGATTTATATGAGAAACAATTGACTTTTTTATTTTTTTATTTTTTTTATGTATGGAACAATTGATTTGAAATATGGTATTCTTACTCAAATTTAGTTGTTTTTGCAACAATTGAAACAATGTCCAACAAAAAGGTAAAAAATAAATAACTTTAGTAACATAAAATCAAGAATGTAGAAAAAATAATTGAAGGATATTTGCATTTTTTTAGTAGGCATGAAACATGCCTATCTATATGAGCCACTATATCTATATGTCATACAATTTTCAATTTGTAAATACATATATATAGTATGATCAAATCACTACACTATTCTTAGTGTCTTCCTATTTTGTGTATAAAATAACTAAACATTACTCTTTTTTACAAGGAAAATTATTAATTTTTTTTTTATACATTGATAGTTGAGGGTGGGGATCTAAATCTTGAATGTCTTTATTAGAAATTGAGTTGCCGTTATGCTAATTTTTATTAAAATATTAGAGAAAACTAATAATAAGTTGCATCGCATATTGTGCGGGAACTTAGCTAATTTTACCTTAAGAAAAACCTTGAGAAAAACCTTGAAGTTCCGCAACTTCAAAGATTTTATCCAATTCGATATACATTCCACTTTTTTTGATTATTCAACCAAAAGTTTTTGAAAAATCAAAGCATGATGATTTCTCTGCTTAGTGAAATCAAAAATAAGGGGGAAAAAAATTAGGTTTAAGATTTTTTTGTTTTTTGTTTTTTTCACTTTAACAATTTAGAGAGATTTTTTCTATACTTTCATCTAGCATTGTGAAAATGAAATTGAAAAAAAACACTAGGTTTCAGATCTAAATTTGCAACAAGAATCGCCAAAAAAAGCTTTACGGATTTGGAAATGGCAATATGAAAGCATGTGATTGTTGTTGTTTTTTTCGCTTTTTTTGTTGTTATTGAATTGAACGGTAATTTGGTTCAAAATTATAACAATTTCAGAACAAGATTAATGAAAATACTAAAACTTTGTGTGATCAACTCACTATATTTGCAACGTGTCTATCTATATTAGCCACCATGTAGCATTAAAAAAAAAAAATATATATATATATATATGAGCCACTATATCATACAATTTTCAATTTGTAAAAAATATATATATGTGTGTGTGTATATATATATATATAGTATGATCAAATCATTACACTATTCTTAATGTCTTTCTATTTTGTCTATAAAATAACTAAATATTACCCTTTTTAACAAGAAAAATTATTTTTAAATGGTGTACATGTGTAAAAAAATGATATTTACGAAGAGAGACAATAATATTAAAATGGGATAGTGATAGAGTATTGAAATTGGTGTAATTGTTTGTAAATAATATATTATCTAAACTAACAAAAGTGAAGATTTTATACTAAATTTGGCTAAAAATTCATTGAGCATGATGTGAATACTCTTAGTAAGTCCTAGCCATTGCATCCCAACTAACATATGTTCATTATTAAGGAAAAGAAATGTTGAATAACGTTTGCTAGTGTTAGAAGTTAATTCGTCAAGAATCAAGATGTTCTAGAAGGATACAAGGGAATGCCTTTCTCTCTTCAGAGTTATCGTCGACAGTATCTTTTTGAGTTGTGTGCTTCCCCCCTTTTCCCCTTTATTCCTTTTGTTTTCTGTGTGCTATCTTTAACCTAGTAGGTGAAGCCATCTTGTCCTTTTTAATTTTTTGCTCCTTTCTATAGCTTCCCATCATTCCTCTAGTTCCTTTTCTCCTGCATATTAGTTGCATGGCATTAAATCCTTTCAAGTCAACTTTTGACCCTTGGATCCTATTGTGATTTGCTCTAATTGATTTCCTTTTCTATTTTGGTGTTACTCTTCCTTTACCTTTTGCCTTTTTCCTTTTGCCTTACATTTTCCCCTATTTTTTTGAGTTTCGTTTTTTCTGTCTCTATTCTTCACTCCAATCACTTGTTTCCTTTGCTATGTTTTTCTCCTTTTCTTTTCCTTTCTTTGTCGTTTACTCTCAGTGTTCTCTCCTTTTTCTGGTTCTTGGGTTGGTCCATTGGCACCTTGCTCCCTATGCATGGAAGGTGTCACTGTTGGTCTTGGGCCTATGGACAACAATATTGAAGTGAGAGAGTATGGTTGGACAGATAGTAGTGATACAAAGTATAGTAGGGACATGTCAACAGAGGAGATGGAATCTGATTTGCTATCAAGCGATGACAAGATACCTTTTGCAAGGCATGGACACATTATAAGATCTTATCAAGATGATGTTGCTGCTCAAAGGGAGTTCTGGAACAGGTGCGCTATTCGCTTCCTTTTGGATTATCGAAAATTCTCGATGAGTTTCTTTCAAAATATTATTAATGCTACTTGGAGACTTAGAGGACCAGTAACTGTGGTGGTTCGTGAATCATACTTCTATATTTTGCATTTTGAATATAATGAAGATCTTCAGCATATCTGTAATGAAGGACTGTGGGCTTTGGAAGGGGCTTTGCTAGTATTGGAGAAATGGAGACCTAACCTAGTATTGAACCATCTTCACTTAAATTACATTTCAATTTGGGTACAATTTCATGGCCTTCCTCTTGAATACCAATATCCAGAGCTAGCTGAGTACATAGGACAATTGATGGGTATTGTGGAACAGGTTGATTGGGAGGACAGAATGCCTAGGAACATTAGGTTTATGCGGGTTAAGGTAAAGGTGGACCCATGGTTGCCAGTTACAGGTTTTAACTTGAGAACAGATGAAGGATCTCACTTTTGGATTTAGTGCCGATATGAGAGAGTACACAAATTATGTAATCGATGTGGACTGATAGGACATACTCGAAGGCAATGTACTCAGTGCATGGATGATATTGAAAGAAGCTTGTATAGACAAAGAATGAGAATTCAAGATCTTCATCAGGTTCAGTTTCGGTTTAATACTTTGTAACCATAGTTTTCAAATGATCTGTGAGCATTTCATAGCAGAAGATGGACAACACAAATACGTTTTGGACATCTAACCCAAACTTTAAGACATGCAGCACCTTTTGACCCTTTTCTTGAGTTCCCTAATCCCAGTACACCAAGTCCACCACATTCACCCCAACATCCCATACCCAACACTACACAACCACTAGGAAGTCACATGCAAACACCTAACCTAGACCCCTAAGCCAACAATGCTTATCATCCAAACAATAATGAGCCCATACTTAATGCTGCGATTAATCTCTTAAACCTGAACAATAGGGCAGTACCTCCTACACCAGCAAACTCACTAGCCTCAACTAACTTAATTCCTACCAACCTAGAGACAATTGATCAAGATACTAGACAGGTTGCTACAAATAGGTTCTCCACAAGACCTCCTTGGGCACCGCTAGAAAATTCAAATTTGACATGGGCATGGATTGAAGGGAATGGCCCATTCATCACCAATGGACAAAGTCGGCACCAATATTTTGAAGCATCGGAGACAGAGAGTGATACAACAGCAGTGTTGTTTAACTTGGACAACCTGAATGAGGAAATGCCTGAAACTGTACAACCTCGACCTTGGATGAATGGCTTCATACCAGAGTCTCCAGATTCTTTTATTGAATCTTTAGTGCAGAGAGTTAACTGTGGGAGATTCAGATTTGAATTGGGACGATCAAGCATTGGGCCAAGCCTCCTACCTGATCAAGCCGAGAAAACCCAATCACAAAAAGTTGACCCAAATTGCATAAATGACCAGGAGATAGCCCATGGTGCTGCTGTCGCTTACCCAAGCCCACATGCAAGCCACTCTAGTGCTAGCCCAACCTATCACATGGAAGGAAGGGTAAATGACCTTAGCCCATTTGAATTAATCACCTTAGGCCCAGGCCCACCTCTTCCTAATACTCTTGAACCAACAATCTCTGCCAACATCACTCTGGATCAAATAACACACCCCATATCCATACCTGAGGAGGATATTTTGTCTGAGAATTCAAGGAAACGACTTAGGAAAGAGATAGAGAGGTTTGGTAGGAATATTAGACAAAGGATTTGCTGTGGATTCTTTGATAAAGATAGCTTGTCAGTTGTTAATACTCCACAAGATCTACAACAAACAACTAGCGCAACCACTGCCATTGTTGAATCAGAAAATGGGTTCTGGGAAGCTGGCCCTTAGCAGCTTCCTCAACAGCCATGAGGGTCTTGAGTTGGAACTGTAGAGGATTGGGCAACCCTTTTGCTGTGGATTATTTGATAAAGATAGCTTGTCAGTTGTCAATACTCCACAAGATCTACAACAAACAACTAACACAACCACTGCCATTGTTGAATCAGAAAATGGGTTCTGGGAAGCTGGCCCTCAGCAGCTTCCCCAACAACCATGAGGGTCTTGAGTTGGAACTGTAGAGGACTTGGCAACCCTTCTGCAGTTCTCTAATGTCAAAAAAAGGCCTAAGAATATAGTCCCAATATTTTGTTTTTGATGGAAACTAAACTGGACAGAGGTAAAGGACTAGATATTTTGAGAAAGTGCAGTTTTTTGAATGGATGGGAAGTCCCAAGGGAGGGACTTAATGGAGGTCTTTTGCTAGGATGGTCATCAAAGCAAAAGCTTACAGTCCAATACAGCTCGAGGCATATGATCCACTCAGAAATGCTAGATCACAAAGGTAATCCTCTTTCTATAACTTTCATTTATAGGCAACCTGACCATACTAAAAGGGAGGAAGTTTCGATACAGCTTAAACACCTTAGGCACATAGTTAGGACAAACTGGCTTTGCATTGGGGACTTTAATCAAATCCTATCCTATGATGATAAATTTGCTTTTGACTCTAGGAAGATTATTGGAGCTGATTTGTTTCAACAAATCCTGAGTGAATTAGAGTTGTGCGAACTTGAGGCTAAAGGTCAAAAATACACATGGATGAATCGGAGGGAGAATGAAAGCTTTGTAATGGAAAAATTGGATAGGGCTTTTGCCACTGTGGATTGGATCAATTCTTATCCACAATATACTCTCCATAGCCACCCTATCATTAGATCTGATTATGGTGTTATTCTCCTAGACTTAGAAAATAAACACCCTTTTAGGTTTAAGAAGGTGTGGGTTAATCATAATGAGTGTCAGCATGTAGTCCAAAATGCATGGGGAGTGACTATTAATGGATCAAGAGCATTCCAAATTTAGAATAAATTGGCGAATGTTAGGAAACAATTCATTAAATGGAACAAGGAGGTGTTTGGAAGGGTTGAAAAGGAAATCAGAACCAAACAACAACTTCTTCAGAACTTGCAAGACTTCATTCACACCCTAGAAGATGTTAGGAGAGAAGAAGAACTCAGAGAAGATTTGCTGATTAAAGAAGATATTAAATGGGCCCAAAAGGCTAGGTGTGATTGGGTTATCCAAGGGGATAGGAATACAAAGTACTTCCAAACTGTTGTTAAACAAAGAAGGGCCAAAAACAAGATTGTAAGCCTAAGGAAAGATGATGGCACTCTAACTGAGAATTTTGAGAAAATAGAAAGTATTACGGTATCACATTTTAAGAATAAATTCATTGAAACAAATCCCAAATTAGTTTAATGGATTCTTGGTGAGTTAGAGCAGCTTCCTATTCCCAAGTTGACCCACCAACAATTAATTCAACTTGAACAATCTCTTACATATCTTGAGATTGAACTGGCAGTCTTTTAGTTGGGCCCAAACAAGTCCCCTGGTCCAGATGGCATCCCAGCATTTTTCTACCACGAGTACTGGATTATAGTAAAACAAGATATTCTAAATTTTGTTCATGCTTTCTTCCATTTAGTCTCAATGCTGAAAGCTCTAAACAAAACTTTCATTACCCTTATACATAAAGTGATGATGCCAAAGGAGGTCTCTCAATTTAGGCCAATAAGCCTTTGCTATGTAACCTATAAGATCATATTCAAGATAATGGTGAATAGGGTGAAACCTTTAATGGATAAGCTCATATCACCATACCAAAATGCTTTTATACAAGGTAGAAACATCTCAGATAATATTCTTATTGCACATGAAATCATTGACACTTTTAAGAAAAAGAAGTTAAGGCAGTGTTGATATTAATGAATTTTGGTAGTAATTGGGTCCACAGGATCATGGAATGTGTTTTCTTAGTGCAATATGCTTTTCGTCTAAATGGCAACTCTAGACAAGAGTTCTTTCCAACCAGAGGAGTTAGACAAGGGGATCCAATCTCCCCCTATTTGTTCCTGTTTTGTGCCAATATTTTGTCCATTGCTCTTATACAGGTTGAAGGCCAAAAGAAAATTAAAGGAATCAAACTAGATAGAAATGGACTCTCCTTTACTCATCTATTCTATGTTGATGATTCTTTATTTTTCTTTTAAAATGATAGGACCTCTCTGAACAATTTGAAGGGCATAATCCTTTGGTATTGCTCCCTCTCGGGTCAAAGCATTAATTTCATGAAATCTGATTTGTATTGCTCTCCTAATATGTGCCCCTCTATTCAGGAATCCTTAGCTGAAGCATTGCAGGTTAATTTAGTTCATAATCCCCCTTTATTCAGGAATCCTTAGTTGAAGCATTGCAGGTTAATTTAGTTCATAAACCTAGCAAATATCTGGGCCTAAATTTCAAGTTAAGAGGTAGAAGAGTTGTAGATTTTGAGGATTTGGTAGAGAGACTTCAAACAAAACTTCAGGGTTAGAGTGCTAAATTGTTGTCTTAAGCTGGTAGAGCAACTCTAATCTTAGCAGTACTGCAGTCTATGCCATTATACACATTCTCCTGCTTAAAAGTACCAGAGTCAATTTGCAACAAATTGGATGCTACCAGTAGAGATTTCTGATGGGGGCATAAAAATGGTACTAGGAAAATGCATTTAATTGGATGGGATAAGCTTTGTACTCCTAAGAGTAAGGGTGGGCTTGGTTTCAAAAGATTCAGTGATTTCAATTAGGCAATGTTGGCTAAACAGTATTGGAAAATTCAAAGTAATCCTAACTCCCTCCTAGCTAGAACTTACAAAGCCAAATACTTCCCTAGGACCTCTTTGAAAGATTATACTCCTAAACCTTTCCACTCCTGGAATTGGAGAGCTATTGATAACCCTCAATGTATTGTACCGCATGAAGGAAGATGGATAGTGGGTGCAAGGCACCAAATACCTCTAAATCATCCAGATTGGTTTCAGGCCACAAGTCATAAGTTAAGGGAGCTCAATTTGACCAATGGCACAGTGGTTGACCTTTTAGTTATAATTCTAAGGCTCAGAATTGTAATCTTTTAAGGAAATTATACCTATACCCCACTTGCACAGAGATTATGAAAACTCCTATCCCTAAAATAGATTATAACCCTGACAAGCTAGTTTGGAAGCATTCCTCTTCAGGAATTATCAAGTAGCCCAAGCTTACTCGCTTTTACAACAACATCAACCCACATTTACAGGAAATGGAGCTATAAGTGCTCAATTGTCTCACTCTAACTGGAATCTCTTTTGGAAGGCCAAATTACCTGCTAGAATTCTTACTTGTGTTTGGAAAATTATGCAGGACAACTTACCTATGTTTGAAACTCTTCAAAGGAGGGGGTTATGAACTCTGCTAATTGCCTGATGTGTGATTCAGAGGTGGAGTCTACCTCTCATCTTTTCCTACAATGTAATTTTGCAAGAGCTGTATGGCATGGATCAGCTCCTGCAATCAAAACAATAGAACTCAACACCTTCTCAATGAAACAATGGATTTGGAACTATATCAAGACTAATAGTATCATAGGTAGCATGAAAATGGAGCTTTTGCAGGCTATGTTCACTATCCTTTGGTCAATTTGGAACCCTAAAAATATGGTTCTTCACAAAGGGAAGGTCCCTAATCCTATGGAAGTTGTGCTAATGTCCTAATCTCTTATTTGCAGGTATAGAGAGGCGTTTCAATCCCAACAGAGTTAGAGACAAAGATACAAGCTAAAGCCAAGTATCTCAATACTTACTCAAAGTTGGCAAGTCCTTATCAAGGTGGTTGCAGCCAGGAATAGTAGAACAAAAAGATGTGGTTTCGCATTTGAAGCTAGGAGGATGGATGGTGCTCTTCTCTTTAGAGGTGGTGCTAGTTGTGGAAAAATACCTAAGAGGATGATTACTGGATTATGATTTGAGATATTTTCTAATAAATAATAATAATAATAATCCCTTAGATTAAAATTTGATAGGTTTTTTGAAAGAAAAATTAGAAAGGGATAATGATAAGTTAATGAATAATAATCATAACCTAAAAAAAAAAAAAAAACCAGGCAAAAAAATTAATGAATTTTGTAGGGAAAAAGTAATGAATAATTTCATTCCAAATTATATAGATTTATAAATTTCAAATTAAAATGTTACCAAAAATGATAACCTTGGGAAATTTAAAAAATATAATGGTTGAGAATTTGAAAAATATAGTTGCTAGAAATGAATAAATGAAAAAAAAAAATTTACAAAAGAAAAAAAAATTATCCAGTACTTAATTTCTTGAAAGTAACATACCATACAAAAAGAAAAAGAAAAAAGAAAATAAAAAGATAAATCACTCCATAGTCCACACTCTAGATACTAATTACTATCTTAAATATTTATAATCCACTTAATAATATATAATTTATAATAGAAAAAAAAAAGTGAAAAAAAATTACCCAGTACTTGATTTCTTGAAAGTAAAGCATCATACAAAAAGAAAAAAAAGAAGAAAAAAAAGATAAATCACTCTACAGTTTACAATTTAAATACTAATTATTATCTTAAATATCTATAATCCACTTAATAATATAAAATTTACAAAAGAAAAAAAAAGTGAAAAAAAATTTATCCAATACTTGATTTCTTGAAAGTAAAGTACCATACAAAAATCAAAGAGTTTAGAATTAATAAACATAATTTTTTTTAAAAAAAATGGACAAATTACTTTTCTACCTAATAATATTCTTAAAAGACTTTTTAAAGAGTTAAAAAAATATATAAGAATGACTATTAATAATATTTAAATTATATAGGTAAGAATTATATTATGCATTTTAATGTATATCATATTATATATAATAAAAGTTGGGCTTAGACGCTGTGGTTGCGCCAAGTGGCTTCACCAAATTGCAGAAATTTTATTAAATTTTTAGATTTTTAAAGAACTAAAAAAGAGTAGCATACTACCAGGACTTTAATTCATGTCTAAAAAAAACTGTAGATTAATATTAAATTAATTAGGACTCTAATTCATTCTTATCTCTAATTCAAAAAATTAGGACTCTAATTCATTTTTATCTCTAAAAAAAAAAAATACTGCTTCACGTAAGAATTTTTTTTTTAATTTTTACGTAAAAAAAAAAAAAAATCTAATATCAATCTATCTAATAAATATAAATTCTTTTTGTTGTTATCTTCTTCTCCTATAATTTCTAACTTGATTAAAAACTTTAATTTGATTACAATCCAAACTCTTCATCCAATCCCTTCCTTCACTTTTTTATTCTTTGGATAAACACTAAATTTTAATATAGAATTATGATTAATGTTAATGTAGTATTCTAACAAATTGATACACATGAGGCCTAGACCGTTAATTGATATAAATGACACCTTTTTATCTAAAAAATTTCAAATTAGGTGCCTGAAATATTTAAAAAAAAATTGTAAATAAATAATCTTTAGATAACTTTTAAAAAATAAGTTACATTGAGTTTTACTTATTCTTCTTCTTTAGATAACTTTAAAATTATAAACTGATTATAACTTCAAAAAAAAAAAAAAAAAAAAAATCTATCCAATTTCCTTATTAGCATCATTCACGTTTACATACTTCTTCTTCTCTTTCTTTTTTTTTTTTTTTTTTTTTTTAAAAAAAATTATTGCTTACGTTCAAGTCATTGTTGTCAAACATTTTTTTTTTTCATTCAATCTATATGACATTTTTATTTTGTGGATAAAGCATATATCCTAAATTAACTCTTCTTCTCTTATAATTCCTAGAGTGATTAGAAATCTAACTTCCTCACAATTGAAAATTTTCTATATATATATTCTATTTTTCTTTGTATTCTTATATAATCTTAGGCATAACAACTTCTTCTTCTTTTCTCTCCCCCATTATTATTAATAATTCTCATTCTTTTATAATTTCTATGTTGTTTAGAAATCTAACTCTCATTTTTTTTTTCTTATTAATTAGGCAATTTGATGTCTGTGAAATCCATAGTAGAAGTTTTTATCAAACCTACCATCCAAAGTATTACAGGTATGTATTTCTCTTCTTTGTTTTTCTGTTTTTTTTCCAGCAATGGTGGACAAGTACATATCTCATGCAAGCATACATGAATTTAAATTGCCTTTCAATATTTTGAATGTTTTATTATTTGTTAGATGTGATTAGGCACAAAAGTATTTGCTTTATTATTTTTTTTTTGGATCAATTAAATACATCACTATTAAGTTAATAAGATTTTTTATATAATTTTTTTTAAACAAAATGAAATTTATTTTTTCAAATTGGATTTATTCATGTTTTTCCTTTTTTCTTTTCTTTTTTTATATTTATATTTTGAATATTATCACTTAATACTTATTTATGTAAAGTATGCATAGTATTATGTATTGGTTTGCAACATTAATTAATATTTTTTGCTAATTATTAGTATAGTTTTTTATTCCCAACAAATTTTCATTAATCATTTTTTTTTTTGGTTTTTAATTGCAAAATTTTGAAACTTTAATTCCTGAATTTTCATAATCTTTTAAACGTCATCATTCTTCCAATATCAATTTTTTTGTGCATTGATTATTTTTACTCTTGAGCCATCACTATAAAATAGGGTTTTTTTTTTCCTTTGCAATTATCGAACTTATTTGACTAAAATAGTAAAATCAAAGTTGAAATGATAGCTATTTTTAAAAAATATTATTTTAAAGCAGTCATAGACTTATATGCAACTTTACAATCTATATGGTTCTATTTTTTTTTAATTCAATTTAATTTTCTTCTTGATTTTTTTTTTCAGGTTTGTCAAAAAATATTTCAAGCATATCCTAAGAAAGGTTTGTAATCATATGTAGATTCATTAAATGCAAAATTCATATGCAAATAGTTTGATACATGTAACTAAAAATAATATTATAACATAAACTAATAAGAATTATTTATTTTGTTATAATAATTATTAAAATATAATAATTATTTTTACATATATTCTATAAATTTGGTTGTAGATGCCGTGGTTGTGCCATATGGTTTCACCAAATTGCAAAAATTTTATTAAATTTTTTGAGTTTTAAAAAATTAAAAAAGAATAGTATACTAGCAAGACTCTAATTCATTCTTATCATTAAGTAGTTTATCTCAAAAAAAAAATATATATATATATATATCATTAAGTAGTTTATCTAAGAAAAAAAACTACTTCACGTGAGTTTATCCCAAAAAAAAAAAAAAAACTACTTTTTTGTATTAACTTAAATGTAAACAAAAAAAAAAAAAAAAAAATCTAATAACAATCTATCCAATAACGTTAACTCTTTTTTTGGGATAAAATATACCGAAACTTCTTGATTAGGTAAGCTCCTTTTTTTTTGTTCATATCAAATTATCAACTTCTTCACAACTTAAAATTATCTAATATAAAAATGAGGGTATGCTACCATGACTCTAATTCATTCTTATCATTAAGTAGTTTATCTCCAAAAAAAAGTGATTCATGTCTAAAATAAGTGTGTATCTAAAAAAGAAGAATACTGGAAAAAAAAAATTCTTCACATTAACTTTAACGTAAAAAAAATAAAAAATTTTAATAACATTTTAGCTAATAACGTTAACTATTTTTTTGGGATAAATTATTTAAAAATAAAAAACTAATATGTAATTAAACCTAAACTTCTTGATTGGGTAATCTCCATTTTATTTTTGTTCATATCAAGTTATCAACTTCTTCACAACTTAAAATTATCTAATATAAAAGTGGGGGTATATATACGGTTGGTGTATTTTTCCCTTTTCCTACTGTACAATTTGTTGATATTAGTTAAATATGTTTTATGTATTTGTTGCCTTTTGGTTTCATAACCAGTGAAGACAATTCTATAGCCATATTTCTTCTGTGTTGCTTTGAGCTTCCATTTCTATTAGCTAGGTATCTAGCTATGGAGGTCAGATTTGTAATCTAGATGTAGAACTTTGCAATTTTTTTTATCTTTTCATTTACACTAAGTTTATGTATAAAACTGTGCGTTGCATGGAAAAAATTAGAACAAAAGTTTTATTTTTGAATAGTTGTATCTTTTAAAAGTGGCCAATTTTATGTTACTTTGTCTAAAGATTTTAGTCATTAATATTATTGTTAACAATACTGCAAATCACTTATATTGAAGATTCATGAGATATAAAATTCATATGCAAATAGTTTGATACATGTAACTACAAATGATATTATAGCACAATTGGCATGTTAGAAGATAATTTTGTATTGAAGTGCAATCATTTTATATTTGATGTACCAATGCAATTTATTCCTTTCGTTTAATAATTACTAATTTGGTATAATAATTATATATTCTATAAATTTTAACATAAAACCGTGCAACGCACGGGCCTTTAACTAGTATTTTAAGTATATTTATGCATATGCATAAGGTTATAAGTTAGTTAACATTAATAAGATAACCTTTTTTTTGTGTGTGTGCGTGTGTGTGTGTGTGTGTGGATAATGATATGGGGACAGAGCTCATCATGTACTTTTTTTTAATGATAAGTTTCAAATTTGAAGTGTGAGAATTCTTGTGATAAAAATAAGCTCCTTAATTTAAGAGATAAAAGAGTTTGGATAAATATGTGAAGTTCACTGTTTTTAATTTATTTACAACTATGTCATTAAAAACATTTTCTGTATCCTGAAAACACCTTTTAGCCCTTTTCAAAATCTTGTTCTAAACTAGGAAAATAGGATACAGTTTCAAGTGTGAGGCCCACTATTTTATAGATTGCTAAACAAAAAACTATATTTAAATACTCTTACCAAATAGGCCTTTAGGTTCTTGAATTAAATTTAATCATGTGTTTGTATTTATTAATAAACTGCATCGTTGAATTTAATTATCATTAAAAGAGATAACACTATATTTATTATTTATCATATTAGTCCATATAACTCAATGGTTGAATGCAATTAAATAACCTAAGATAAAGCATTTAAGGATTTGTACTATAGTTTTGTCAATTTCAAAATTATCCATTTTTTCCCCCTAACTTGGGTGTTCAGAGCTTTTCAAGCAACTAATTATTTATTTTTACAAAATTATAAATGAGCAATGTTTTTTTAATTTTTTTAATTTTTTTAAAATATAAATGAGCAATGTTACCTGTAGGGATAAGGGCCCAAAATTGTATATTAGGCCTTGGGCTTTGGCTGAGGACGTTGATTGTTCCGAGAATGAATAAACAGTTATGAGAGTGTCAAGTTTAAAGTCCCTTAAAGTAACATGCAAGTGGAAAGGTTCGAAAAGGTGGTCCGAGGAGGAACATCTCCTCGGATATGCCTAGCACAGATCAAATGCCATATCCTATCACTCAAAGTGACCTTCCAAGAAACTCCACTACTAGGAGCATGCATTACGAACATATTGGAAGAATAGGAGCTAGGAAATATCTGAGATAAAACTGCTGCCACCGCATTGAATGCTCTATAACTAACTTTTTGGCCGCATTTATGTGGAGAAGACCCCTGAACAGTGTTGCATTGGCTATCCCAACTCATAGAAGGACAGAGAGGACGTTCGATGGGACAAGCACTCAAGTAGTAGCTTAAATAATTAACAAGTGTATGGTCAAGATCATAAAAAATGAACTATATAATGTGAAAGATCCTCCATGGAGAGGGGATCAGAAATTTGTAAGAGAAAGCACTGTAACAACTTGAATTATATCTGTAACCTTTTTCAATCAATATACACTGGAATAAATCTTCTCGGATTGCGCCGAAGACAAGTTTACTTAGAGAACTTCAGTCCATCTTTGTTTAATGATCTATTAATATCCATTATAGCCGTTATCCGACTCATTAGAGCCTAGTTTTCCGACCCACTCTCTACAAATTCATTGTATTGGGCCTATTGGACTTGGGATCCAATCATACTTTGGGCCCAGGATCAAAACCAGTCCTTACATTACCTATTTATGAAAAACTACTAAAAATTTCACACGCACTCACATAAAAGTAGAACCTTCCACTCAACTCACTTTATCAAACTCATACTCATATATATTTTTTTTCTAAAAAAATAATAATTTAAAATATTGTTTTAGGTATAAATAACACAGTAAATAAATTTTTCTCACTAAACTACAAATTACACTTTTTAATTTTTTTCCAAATAATTCATGGCTGTAGCTTTGATTTATTCATGCAAGTCTATACTTTTATTCATTTGTCCACTTCGTTAACCAGCAAAACAATATTATTTTTAAACATTTATGGCACATTTTAATTGAACAGGACAAAAGGAGTACATTGAACATCTTAAATGAATTAATGAGAAGTTGTAGAATTTTATTTTATTTTTTTAATTAGAAGAAAGAAGTTGTAGAAATTAATTCAATTTTGATCAATTTTTTTTTAAATTTCTTGGAAAAAATGGTAAGTGAAATTTTGAGTAAAATTAATGGGTATAATTTTTAATTTCAAATTAAAAAAAAAAGTCTTTTAGGTTCAATAAAAATGGAAAATCAAAAGATAAATAGTTTGTAATTTTAGTATTTTTCTATATCAATTCAAATTTCAAAACATTGTGAAACACGGTAAGAAAAAAAAGTTATATGGTTGAATTTCAAAACCTACTATATTATCCAAAAATTAATTTCTAAAAAAGAAAAGAAAAAACAGAAGAAGACAAAAGCCAGCAAAAGCAAGCCTCCGTGGCCGGAATTCCGATCCCCACGTCACCTTCCGTCGCCGGAATACCGTCGATCCCTGAGCGGTTTGTAATTTCGCCTGCACTTTCAAGAGATTGCATTGTTAGGGTTAGGGTTAGGGTTTTTTAGGCCCCATTTTTATAATCCAAATTGTTGATTGTTAATCACGTAATTGAACCTTAGTTGTGATTATCTTCTGATTTTTATTTGTAGAATTGAAATTAAGAATTGGGGATTTTAGGAGTTACCAAAATTCCCAATTTCCTTGTATGATGAAATTATTTCTGTAACTATAATATGTATGACTTAGCTTTAGCTTATGAGAATAATTTGTACAATAAAGATCATAAAAAAGGGTTATTATTTGTACAATTTGTTCATACTCTAGGTTCTGAGGCTTGTGATAATGGAACTACTATTACTTCTAATTGCTGCATTTTGGTTTTTTTTTTTTTTTTGGGTGTTGTTGAAATTCAATGGTTAGGAGGATTTGAATATGGGTTTTTCTTATAAAAGGCTATTGGCATGGTGCTCACATTTTTATACCGTGATTTGCTTTGTTCCCTTGTTTGTTCATGTAGTGTCATGTCATGCCCCCTTGAAATATATGGCAGAATGGCAGGGACATTGATTGTTTTTATTCTTGGCACTTGTTGTGTATTGCAGTTCCTAAAACCAGAATGGCAGCCTCTAAGGCTAAGGAGAAATCCTTCGTTCCAGTTTCAGACAAGCTGTCTATTCCCGAAAATTTAGACTGCATTATTGATGTGAAGTTGCAGAGGTCATCGAAGAGATTGCGCTTTGGTCGTTGCAAGTTTGAGCCCACTTCTTCTCATGCCTCAAAGAAACCTAGAACAACCTTGGGTGATGATGGTAAAGATGGTCCACTAATAGATGAGGATTACAAGAATTTCTTGTTTGCCTTAGGTAAGTACAGTGAAGAACAATCCCGGTCTTTTGAAGGAAAAGAAGATGATGATGGTGATAATGATTTTGATCCACAATACAAGATGTTCGCTTATAATTTGAGGGAAGATGGGAAGTCTTTTGAAGAAAAACAAGATGATGATTTCGATAATGATTTAGATCCACAATACAAGATGTTTTTGGATAATTTGAGGGCAGATGGGAATTCTTATATACTGGAAATCTCTGGAGAGGGTGTGATGCCTGTTTATATAAAGTACGAAGGGGAGGACAATGCGCTGTCTAATGGGAATGGGATCAATTGGACCACTCTAAAAGAAAATAATAAGAGTAACTTGACAACTCCAAGAGGAGCAGTAGATAGGAGGAACTTAGCAATTCCAAGAGAAGAAGATATGATATTCTCAAAGATTCCAAGTAAAGAAGATAGGAGGAATTCAGTGACTTCAAGGAAAGAAGACTGGAGGAATTCTGTGAAGAGAGGAGATCCGAAAAGTTTAGAAGTTCCACATACGAAACGAAAGATTTTGAAGACAATAAAGACGGAGAAATTAGAACCTGCAAATCAGTTTTCTAATGGGATGGGCGAGGGTTCCGGTTTAAATTCTGAAAGTTATCAGTTGTTCTTGAATCGTCAGAAATTAGATGACATTGCTGCAGATATTTTGGCCAAAAGGGGGAAACGATTGAAAGCTCAAAACGTTGGTGGTGAAACTTCACTTCATACCACAAAGTTTGAAGCAAACTCAGCTGTACGTACCTAGTTTGGCTACAATTTCTCATAATCTTCCTTGTTTGCATATGATTTTAGCATTATAATGCTTAAAAAAAAGAAGAAGAAAAGTTTTTATATATGTACTTCCAATAGATTTTATGTATGAACTTAGCTTGTATTGGTTTGCATGTCACTAGGTGAAACTTAAGGATGATGCTTACGAAACTTTAGCTGATACAGAAAAGCTTGCTGTTACAAATGAGTTGGTAATGAACTCAGCTGTATGTATCTATCTTCACAACAACTTTGCTTTCTTTCTGCATATGAATTTTGTACCCTATTGGTTCATTACCTATCGATTTTATGTTTTTTGGAATTTTCTTGTATTGCTCTTTGTATCATTGAGAAGGATGTACACCACCAGTGGCATGCAAAGAGAACTACTGGAAGAGGTAATTCTCAGTTTAAGGAGAAACTGATGGAAATTCTTAGAATGCCTTACAGCCAGAAGGAGTATGAGGTACTCTCCCATGAATTTTCTTATCGCAAACCAATGCAACGCCATAGAGACTTGCGTGGCGGGATAAAAGTATATGATGTAGGTCGTCTTGGAAAATCATATCGTGATCACTATTCTGGTAAGTTGGATATGGATTTACTAGCTGCTTTTATTTTTGACTTTTTGATTTATCTTTCTTTGAATGATTGTGGCTGTGATGATAAACATATAAAACACATTCTCTAACACATTGTTTATTGCATTTTAATCACACAAAACAGGCATAATAATCTTTGTAAATTGCCCAAGATGGGAGGCGTAGGATAATTCAAAACACTTTGCCCTCCAAAAAGCGTTTTGGAAGATTACAATGTTTATTTTGTTTCATTAATGTGTGTCATTTTGCAAATTCATTTATTGCTTGACAGAGGGACTACATTTTTTGCATGTTATATCACATGATTCCAATTACGATTGCAAATAGGATTGAAGTAGTTGAGCCCTCCCCCTTTTTGGACACAATTTTCCTCCAAACAGGTTTAGAGGAAATTTCCTCTAACTTATTACTTGGCAACTCAAATCAGCACCCATGAGTATTTTTAATCTCATGGCCTATTTCATAGTATGTGATTAGAATGATCTTATCAGAATTTAACTTTGTCTGAATTTTTTTTTTAATTGCTTGAACATAAACCTAGCCCATCATTTAGTTCTAGGATTAGTGGCCTACCATGTTCCATTCCTCACTTTGTTTACCACATTGATCCCTGATGTAGATAATTCTTTTGTAAAGCTGCTGGTGAGAGTGAGAGTGTGAGATGGCTATCTTTGACTTAATTGCTCTTTTGTCAAGATCCATCAATTTTCCATTATGGTTGTTTAGCTATAGCCTATATGTAGGTGAGATCTTTTAATGCCTAATATTGGTTTGGCTATTTTCTAATTCCGTTTATTTCATTTCATTGCAGCATTCTTGAAAATTTATGAGAATTATGTCAGATATTGTTTTCATTTTTTCCTTTCTCTGTTTATGATCTTGATCATTGATCCTTGTTATTTTGAATCATTTGATGCAATTCTATCTTTTGTAATTTTAGTGAGGACTGCAATTCCAAGTATGACCAAAGGTCAGAATCTGTATTGCTGAGTGAATCTCATTTTATTCTATTTGCTTTTCTATGATTGCTGAGTGAATCTCAAATTACTCTATTTGCTTTTCTATGTGTTTGTTTCCTTAATTTTTGAATTGTGCTTAACGTTTACAAACTTACATAATGCTTATTTGTGTGGATCTTGATTCAATGAAATATTTGTATGGTTTGAAATGAAATATACTGTTGAATGTTTTATGAATTAGTTTATGATGTTGCAGATCTTGCTGAAATGATAAATTTAGTACATCATGATCTTCCTAAAGTTTTGAATCTTCTACGTGGATTTTTCTATTGGTTAACGGTGAGAATGTTTAGTTTTTACAAATTTCTCATGTTTGTTGAATTCTTCTGGATCTTATGCCGCTAGTTTGATTTGTTTCAGAATAGTTTAAACAACCAAACAGAGATTATCATTTCACATCAATTATTTAGGACTAAATAACATGAACTTGAACTTCATGCCTTGTTAATCTTATTCTTCCATAAAAGTTTGTTTACCCCACCTCAATCCCTCTCATTTCCCCTTTATATTTAGAGGTAGGAGACTGGAGACCAGGAGCTTTGATATTAGGATTATGAGCTAATCAGGGTATAAAAAGGTTCAAATAAACTTCTTAACGTTTGATCTTATGGTTTAATGCAAGAATGCATGAAATTGGCTGAAATTTTCAGCATATATACGAATGGAGTGATTAAAATAAGGTAGACTGCTCTATGAAGATAAAATGATAGGTGTGATTATTTTGTATTTGGCTCTAAACTGAAACTCTTCTTTTTTGTCCTAAACGATACCAAAAAGTAAATTGTAGTATTAATAATAGACTGCTATAAGATTAGATATGGTCTATGGTGTTGAATGTTGAACTATTGAGAAGAAGCACCATATTCACAAAATTAGTGTAGTTGAAATGGGAATTTCAAAATGGATAAATGGAAGGACAAAGAAACTTAGGATTTGAAATGAGCTTGAGATGGTTTGGTCATGTGCAAAAGAGAGCAAATAATGCACCAATGAGGAAGAGTGGGTTGATTCAAGTAGAGGGAACGAAAAAGATTGAGGAAGACCTAAAATAACATCAGTAATAAAAATGAACATGTCAATTAAGAAGGTGACAATGGGTATTACTTTGGATAGGATAGAATAGTGGAAAGGAATACATGTGGCATATCCTACCTAGTTTGTCAAGGATTCATAGCCGATCCCAAAGTTTTGGGACCAAGGTTTGGTTGATTTTTCTGCTGCTGTTGTTTGTACTACACATAATATAGTTTATATTAGTGCAATTCGATTATCTCTTGTACACACTTAGGGTCCGATGATATCAGACAAATTGTGGATTCAAATTGTGGATTCATGATTTTGAAATTTGTAGATAATAGTACTTTGCTATTGCATCACTCAGATCTTGCTAACCATATTTATAAGTTAATGGTTGGACTATCTTGGCTCTCCTCATATTGGACCTTGCCCATAAATTGCTGGTAGTCTTCATTTTCTTTTCCACTATTCTAGGAAAATATGCCAAAGCTCTCCCCACCCCTGGCTGCACCTGCTGGTGGTATAGTGGAATATTTTTCTGTTACTTGCTCTTTTATGTTGTAGACTATGCTTTCCATTGTCATCCAAACTTGATCAATTCCAGTGAATACCCTTTTATTTTGACAGCGTTACTTCTATTGAGGACGATAATATTAAATTATGTCCCTCATTAATGATATTGAATTATGCCAATTGGTTGTAGCTTAAATGACACCTCATTCCCTTGTAAGATTAAGGTGAAGGATGAGGTTATGGGTTCAAGGTTCACTGGATGTGTGTACAACTTACCATTTAAAAAAACTGATTGATAATCCAACTCATCATATCCCTCTAATTAAATTGTGTCTTCACACTTTCTTTCCTCCTTTTGAACCTTTTCTTTTCTCCTTTCTCGGTTGGTTCCTTCCTTTTTTTTTTTTTTGATAAGTAATGAAAAATTGTCTTAGGGAAAAAAAAAAAAAAAAAAAAACTAGTACACCAAGAGAGAAGTACAATCAATTCTAATTAAAAAAAAAGGTCAGTTCCTTCTTTAGATCATCTAGATGGCATTTATTCTAGAGTCTCTTTCTGTTGGCAACAAATGATTTTTCCTGATAGAGAACCATGTTTATCACCTAAAGTGGCTAAAATACACAGGCATCATTTTGATCGAAATTATCACTTCTGATAACAACTAAGCATAATGTGCCTCTTGGCACCCTAAGTTTGGGGTAGCGATTGGTCCTGTAATAACTGGTTGGGTGGGGATCAAAAGGTAGTTATTTTTTGATTATGCACTAAAGATTCAGCTCCTTATTCAACCTGTTTTATACTTTGTATATGTCGTTTTGTTCCAACTTTTTCATGTTGGTAAGTTCACCTAAAAATCTAAATAAGCTAAGAAAAAGTCATTGCGCTGATTGAAACAGCTCCAAACACGTTGAAGGCTTGGTGGTCTTTGCTTTAAGCATGCTTCACCTAGAACGTAGCCTGCACCTCACAATTGTTTGTATTACCATTACACTATTTCCTTCAACCAAATTCAGCCCATTGGAATGATAGTTTTTGAAACAGTCTGATTCATTGAACTTTGTTATTTGTTTTACTTGTTATCAAAGTGTTAAGACAAAAGCTATTCAACTATGTAATTGAAATTCTAAGCAATTTTCAATATTTCTAGACTATGTTCTAATCAGTGCGTATCTTTTTATGTCACCTACTGCTGACTAATGCTTATTGATGATATATGTTGTGCCAGAATTTGTCACATCAAGGAGCATTCGAGCCTTGGTTGGATTCTTCATATTTGGATATAGTACCACAAGGCACTGCCTCCGGTTAGATGAGTTCTTCTATAGTGAGTCAAAAATTTTTACAACATTTCACAACAAGTTGAGTTGTCAGCCCTCCATAAGTCAAAATAAAAGAAAATAATACTACACCTGGACCCACCTCAACTCAAAACAAGCTTGTGAAAATGTTGTGATATTTTATTGTACCCATAGACTTCTCTCCCAAAAATATTGTGTAACTAATGGACAAGCAAAGATTACTGCAGTTATATCATGTGTTATATACGATAAAGGATTTTGTATTCTCAAAATGTGGCAGATACATGAGAGACAGAATTGGTTTGGATAGTTGTGAATAATGCATTTAGTTGATCACTCGTGGGAACATATCAGGTTTGTTTGTTTGTTTGTTTTGTTTTGGTTTTGTATATAAATCTTCATATTATATGTCAGAACTTGAGGTATAGCTTCTTTTTTCCTTCCAGTGATTGAATCTTTGTATTCTATATATCTTCTGAATTTTTAGACTTTTAGTCATCTTTGTTATTCGCGTCAGGTTAATTCCCAATCATAGTAGCTTATTAGCTTTTCCTGTAACACTAATCTTTATTCTTAAGAGGAAAACGGGATCTCACTTGTCCTAAATTGAGGAAAGAAAATTTGACACAATCTTGAGATGCAGTATAGGCACATATCCAAGTGCTTTTTACTTGCAATTAGTTGAAGTAGACACATTCATTTAAGAGGTGTGATGTTTTTTCATCTTATGTACATCTATTATTTAAACAATCTAGCAATGTATGAACTGGGAAGTCATCTCTTAAGCTTTGTGTTAAAGATGCTTCCTGTACTAAACACCATATTTGGTACTACCACACACAAAAAGAAAAAAAAGAAAGTAAAATCTGTATTATTATTATTATTATTATCAAAGGCTTTTTTTTCTTGAGTTAAAAATCTATTTTATTTAATTATTAAATTGTTGTTAACTTTCTCAAAGGTTATTTATTTGTATTTTTACTTGGACAATTTTTACTTGTTCTAAGTGCTATCCTTTTGATGGATTTAAGTTAGCTCTACTGATAAAGTTTCTTGTCATTAAATAAAAGATTTGAGGTTTGATCCTTACTTACACTAAAAACCAACAAGTGTCTTGATTTGATAATGAAGTGCAATCATTATGGAGTGGATGCCATATGTTTGTAAAATTATCTTATATATGTATATCAAAAAGAAAGGTTTTACCCTTTTGTATCAAATGAGTACTTTTTTGATAAATCAAAAAAGTTTCCAAACTTACTCATAATAATATGATAATAGAATATTATTATTATTAATAATATTAACTAAACCAAGTTTTCCATGCATTTGCACAAAAACGCTTAGTTTACCCTTAACTCTAGAGTTTTTTTCTTAAACAATTTTTTTTTTTTCACAATTAATGAAATTAAAAGTTGTAAATAGTAGACAATAAAGTGGTGTTAGTGGTGAGCCCAAATAAGAATAAATAACAACTTGGCAACCTAACAATTATGAAATTTATTGTAAAAAAATAGTGTATGTAGAATTGCTTTTTGTGAAATTAGTTTACATGGAAAGCTAATGGAATTTGGCAGCCAATAATGCTTTCAAATTTTTTGGTTTGAAAAGTGATATTGGGAACTCAATAGGTGAAAAGTGAAAATGGGAAACCCAATTGATTGCACTCATTTTTTTTTGAAATAAATTTGATAGTTATAAGTTATAATACGTAAGAGGGAATTTGAATTCTGAACTTCTCCATAAAAAACACCAAACAAGACTAGTTAAATTACAAAAATCTTGACCATTTCATTTCATCTATTTTATGAAATCTAGTATTTCAAAGTCGTCTACTAATATAACTATATTCGGTTGGATACAATGCTTTCCCATGAAAAAGCCAAATTGAAACGACCTTAGAATGATTAAAAAAAGAAAAAGTCATATAGGTTCTCATAGGATTGAATAATTTATACCATATCATTCAAATCAACTCTAAATTAATAGATTAACAGAGAAGTACTCGTCGTAAATTATGAGGACAATTGTATACGCTTTTAAAATATCCAACTTAAGTGTTTTTGGGTACAATTTTTCACGTCACATGTCTCAATCCTATTTGATTTTATTTACCTACACACCAAAAAATATCCAAATATCCTCCACAAATTATTTTAGGCCTCTACAAATATTTCCTATCTTATTACCAAATTGGGCCCCAAAAATAAATCATTACCATAAAGCCCAAAAATCACAAATTTTATCCTATTTTACCATTGCTTGGAAAATCCCAAAATGATACTATAACCCCAATACATACATCCCATTTTATCCAAACCCATGCCTAAAGAACCAGAACAATATTTATCAAATTCCAAGCTGATTACTTGGCAATATCTATCAAAAATTAAGACGATTACTGTTTGGCAACATCAAAAGCCCAATGCAATTACAGCTTGACAACATCAAAGCACAAGGTTGTTACTACTTGGCAATATCAAAATCCCAAGACGATTATTGCTTGGCAAACCAACATTTTAAAGTCCAGGACTATTACCGCTTGACACAATTATTTCAAATCCCAATATTAAATAACAAATATTATCATATTATTTTAAAAGCTCAAGACTAGTAATGCTTGGTAAATTATAATTATTTCAAAAGCCCAAGACTAATAATACTTGGCAAAATACTATGATTATCAAATATAAATGTTTTACTCAATACCCAATACTAATAAACTTTGGCAAATAGAATTATCTAGCAATTATATGATAGGCCTATAGAAATTATAAACTCCTGACACTTATTTACTTCATACCATATTATAAATCCATTAAATTTATCTCAAAAAAACTCGTGGTAACTATTTATCTTATGTCACAATATTTATCTCTCTAATATTCAAAAGCACATGACAACCATATATAAAACATCCATGGAAAGTTATAATTATTTATCTTAAGCCCATGGAAATTATATTCAAAACTCATGACAATTATTTATCTTCAAAACCCATGACAATCATTTATAACAAGCCCATGGAAAATTATATTATCTCATCATTTATATATATATATATATATATATATAAAGACCCCTCAAATAAACAAAAACTATACGATTTGTGAGCGTAAACTATAGGTGGTAAGCCCAGTAGTACATATCTACGTATATATTGGGCCGAGGGCCCAATCCGAAGACATTAAGTAGTCTGAGGGTGGGGAAACACTGTCAAAGAAGTCCGTGTTAATGAATGAAGAGGTGAGGTATGATCATGAGAGTCCAAAAAAGTGATCCGAGGAGGAATGCTTCATTGGCTGAACAAAGTTGAGGTTAGAAATTGCGGTTTGACATCAAGAGTAACGTTCCGGACAACTCTACTTATGAGGATAAGAATCAGGAAGGAATAGGAAAGAGAGAGGCTATGAAATATCTAAGGGAAGGCTGTTACCATCGCATTAAATACTCTGCATCTAACTCTCTGGCTGCATTAGTGAGGAAGTGATATCTGAACAGTAGTTTTTAGCTTTATAGCTACTTCCCAAAGACTTCAGGAAGCTGTTGACATGACAATGATCAACATCGATAATCTAATCTACACGTGGAAGGTAGAGATGAAAGGAGGAAAATAGTATAAAATAGGGGGGATGCCTTTAAAGAAAGGGATCGGAGAATTGAAAGAGAAATACTATAGTAATAAGAACTGTACTTGTAATCAACTTTAAGAATTATATACAAGAACTGATTTTCTCAGATTATGCCGATGACGATTTTCTTAAATCAAACTATTTTTACTTTATTGTCATTTAGGATCTACTATAATTGTTACCTAACTCGGTAGAGCGTAGTTTTCACCCCACTCTCTATAAATTTATTGTATTGAGCTCTTTGAGCCTAGATCCTTTTAACTTTTGGACTTAGGACTCCAATTGCGTCCTTACAAGCTAAAAGCCATACAATTTCACCAAGTGTCTTGTAGCACATTAATAGAGGAATCAGGAATTCAAATCTTCTCACATCCAATCATTAAATTATTAAAATTAAAAAAAGAAAAATCCATATCAATCATTTTCATTGAAAGTTGGAAACTTTTAAGTTTGACAAGATGATAATGGGCATAGTCTTTGCAGGCGTCAGTGCAATTGCAGATGCTTTACAGTGGCAAGCACCATCATCGGTGGTAAACTAATTCATTTAATTTATACTCATTACTCACATCACAATTCACCAGTCACAACTTGTGACTTGGAAATGTTTCGGGTGCTTGCAAGACAAGACCCTCAAGACTCAACTCATGGAAACATGGTGTCCACTGTCCACACATTACAACATAGCCATGATACAAACTTTTGACCATTTTGTAAATCTGAATGTGGCATATATCTCTTATCAATTTATCATCACGTTTCTTTCCTTAAACAGAAGGGAATCACTCTCTCTCTTTCCCCGACTTGGTAACACAAATCAGGGAATTTAGCTTCATCTTCTTGCTGAAACTGAAAGCCTTGTGACTATGGACCATGGTTTACAACTATGGCTTCATTATTTCTTGGGAGGTGTAAGTAGATCTAGCAAACTGATATGCATGAACTGGTAAAAGTAAATCGAATGATAATCCAGTGGAAATGGTACCCTTTGTAATGTTTCGTGTTTGTTGTTGTTTGAATCTCGCCTTCCCCTTTTCCATTGTATATGTATTAAAATAAAGATAAAATTTGGCTACCAACAATAGGAAGATGATATATCTTCTTGTTACGTACAGTGCACGAAGACTTATTAAACCACACTTAGGGTCTATTTGGATAGAATTTATTTTGTTAAAACTGAAAACTGAAAACACTGTAGCAAAATAATTTTTAAATGTGTGAATAGTGTTGTGGGACCCATTTTTAATGAAAAAGTTGATAAAAAATGAAATTTGTGGGTCCGTGAATAGTGTACGGATGCACTGTTCACGGAAGATTGGTCAAAAGTTGCGACTACTGTTCATGTACAGTGCATGAACAGTAGCCGCTTGTTGGGGGGGGGGGGGCGCGTGAAAAAAAAAGGGGGAAAATGTAGAAACTAAACGCAACAAACGCAACGTGGTATCCAAATTTAGCCTTAACTTATTGTATATAAACAATTTAAGTGAATCATGTGTAATGCAAATGACAAGAACACATGTCATGTTCCTAGTGTTGGTTGTAACCTTAAGTTACAACAAAATTTATAGTCAAATTTTGTCATTATAAAAAAAAAGGTAAATTAAAATAGCTTGTTAAACCTATGACTTTTATTATGTCTATGACAGGTCAGTTAAACTGTTGTAACTCGTATTTTTAGTTTTTTACACATATAAATAAAAGTAAATAAAACAAAAAATAAATTTGCATATCATTTTTTATTCATTTCAATACAAATAAGATAATGAAGAAAGAAAGGAATTTATTTATTTATTTAAATAATACATCAATTTTAAAGTATCATAGTTCACTTGTCTAATAATTTTACCAAAAATAAATAAATAAAAGAAAATTCAGATCCCATTTACCAAATTTCAACCTTAGGTGCACTTGATAATTCATTAAGACAGTGAATTTTGTTTCATGAATCCGATCTTGATATTAGTGGTAGTAGTACTAGTAGTACAACAAGTTTTGGGTCCCACCCAAAAAAATCTGAAATTAGTAGAATGGTTGTGGTTCAAGGAAGTTAACTGGTACTTCATAATTCAAACGCAATACTCAAGTTAAAGGAAGTTGAAAACACATCATTTTTGAGATATTTTCAAAATTAATTATGGAGTGATTCCGAGAGAATAAGCCAGCAAGTCATAGCATTGGAAAGCTTTATGTCTTAAATTTCAAACTAAGCGATCACAAAGAGTCCTAATTGCAACTTAACTAATTCTTTTGGGGGAATAATACAAATGTAGCTAGTGCTTATTCAAGTTGAGATAAATGATATCAAAACTAGGTTGGAAATTTATAAACTCAAGGATAATATAACCAATTTGGGGCTTGATGAGGACGTTGAGAGCTTAAATAGGGAAGATTGTTATACTCCAAATTATGTGGAGTAGATTGGATGAATGTGTGTTGTGGGATTGTGTGTTTAGTCTGATTGTGCCAAACTTAACATTAGAAACAATTACAAAAAGATGTAATTATAAATTGACTAGTTATTTTAAAGTATAACACATATATGACTAGCACTTTCTAACCTATCATAAAATAGATCACAAGTAATTTTTACTATACTCTAAACATTGGTCCCACTTCTAATTCCTCCTTTTTCTCCACCTAGGCCCCATCCTGAGCTCTATATACTAGTGCCAGTTAATCCGAGAAAAGTAACAAATTGACTTCAGTGGTCTGTAACGTGTTTGGGATAATACCTACATATTTATCAGGCTTGTTTCTTCCTAGATTTCAAGCAAATTGTACTACCCAATTGTCAGCAAGGAGCCTAGTATGGTTGGAAAATTAACTGATCAAACTACCACCATTGTTTCGTGTTTCTTTGGGCTCTTATCATTATGATGCTTTCAAAACCACTAATAAATCGCATTCAGCTGAGCAAGTTTCACCCCACAATCATGGTGCCTGCCAAACTTGACCAACCATTAATTATTACTAAAGAAATTGGATCTTTTGCGCTGACTGAAAACAAAGAATGGGATCCATAATGGAGCCATATACACAATCAGGCGAAGTGGGACAACAAGGCTAAGATATTTTTAGTGACTTAACTAAGCCAAAGTTGCTACTGTTCTTGAAATCAACTGTATTAGAACTCAATATTTATAGGCCCAATTCATGCCCTCTAAATCACTCCCACTAGACTCCAAACACAAACAACTCTTTCATAGAGCGAAGTGGGACAACAAGGCTAAGATCTTTTTAGTGACTTAACTAAGCCAAAGTTGCTATTGTTCTTGAAATCAACTGTATTAGAATTCAATATTTATAGGTCCAATTCATGCCCTCTAAGGCACTCCCACTAGATTCCAAACACAAACAACTCTTTCATAGATAGACTTACAAACTTTCTAATGGAAGTAGAGGCTCCAGGGCATGAAATATTTGAAGTGAACTTCACTGGAAAAAGTATTATCAAAGCTGTGAACCCCTTGCCAGGGCCTCATATCCTCACTCTCTCAAACCTTGATCTTCTTTCAGGCCGCTTTCCTGTAACATACTTCTACTTCTACAACAAACCTCTTGTCAGTAACCTTACACCGATTGTTGACATTCTCAAGAGCTCCCTTGCTGAAACTCTCAATTACTACTACCCCTTTGCTGGCCGCATCGTTCAGAACCTGAATACTTGTGAGCCTGAAATCATATGTGACAATAATGGTGCGCTACTTGTAGAAGCTCAAGCCAATATCCGTTTGAAGGAATTAAATTTTTACAACCTTAATCAACTTTTGCAGGGGAAGTTGGTTAAACTCAGCCCTGACTTCCCCCTGCAAGTCCAAGTAACACATTACACTTGTGGAGGCATTTCAATAACGTTCACCTTTGACCATGCACTAGGTGATGCGAGTGCCTTTGGAAATTTTCTTATCTCTTGGTCCAAAATCACTCAAAAGAAGCAAATATCATGCATACCAGATCACCGGAGAAATCTTCGTGCACGTTCTCCTCCTAGGTATCATCCTTCCTTGGACCAAACTTTTGTCAAGTGCACCATAGAAGAGATAATAAATATGCCAGCAACCAAAATCCGGCTTAAGCGCCTTTATCATATTGATGCAGCAAGCATTGAGAGGCTACAAAAACTTGCATGTGTTAATGGTAATAAGAGAACAAAGATTGAGGCTTTCTCAGCTTATATTTGGAAGGTTATGATTAATGCAATTGATCAATCCCATTCAAAGTGCAAGATGGGCTGGTTAGTTGATGGACGTTCTAGAATGTGTGGAGAAGAGAATTCCATGTCAAACTACATAGGCAATGTCTTGTCTGTGGCTTTTGCAGAGGCAAGTCTCATAGAACTAAAGCAAGATTCTATTTCGGATATTGCCAATAATGTTCATGAGGCGATTTCAAAGGCGACTACTCAGGATCATTTCCTGGATTTGATAGATTGGATAGAGTGCCACAGGCCTGGTTTAATGCTATCAAGAATTGTGTTAGGCCAAGGTGGACCAGCCTTGGTTTTGTCATCAGGAAGAAGGTTTCCAGTTGCTGAAGTTGATTTTGGATTTGGTAGTCCAGTGCTAGGAACAGTCTGCTCCACTATAGAAAGGATTGGAGTTGCTTACCTGAACCAAAGGCAAAGTGCTAGGGGTGATGGCTCATGGACTATATCAGCTATCTTATGGCCGGAATTGGCAGCTGCTTTGGAGTCTGATTCGATTTTTCAGCCCATGTCTGCAAATCATCTTCAACTTTAGTGTTATGGCATGTCTTTCTTCACTGTTATAACTTTTTATAAGTTTTATATGTACGAATTGGACTTCCATTATTGCACATTGTTGTGTTAACTTCAAATGACCATGTCTCACTCATTTCCAATCCAAGTTGAATCAAATTTATGTCCGTTTTAAAGCCCTAGACGTCAGATTTACAGCGAAACTTGTTTCACTTAGAGATTAATTATAGCACAAAACAAAAGTAGACTTAGGATTTTAAGTTAGGAGGACTGAAGTATTAGAAAAAAAAAAATCCAAATGGGAATCCATATATAACCAAGATCTACACAAAATCATTGTTTCTTAATACATTAAGATGTAATAATTTATTTATTTTTTTGATAGGAAGATGTAATCATTTACCAACAAAGACAAAATAATACAAAATAATATTGTTTCTTAAAAGTATCAACTGTTGCAAAAAAAAAAAACACAAAATAAAACTTATTTTTACTACTTTAATATAGCATTTGAAATGTCTTGTACGATATTATTTTTGGTATTTAGTGTTTTGAATACTAAATATTTACCATTTAAAACATCTAATGCTAGCACTCTAATAGTTGGCTAACTGGGATTTTTTATTTTTTATTTTAAAATTTTGTTTTTGTTAAGTTTTTGAGTAGGGTAATTGCTAGTTGGGCTAGACTAATTAAAAGAGAGGGAGTATAAATTTTGGAAAAGTGAAACACAACTCCAAAAATTAAAAAAAAAAAAAAATATATATATATATATATAATGATTAAAAAAAAATCTTTTTCTTTTTCTTTGGGCTAGGAGGGCCCAATTTTTTTTCCTCCTTTTTCTTTGGACCAGGGGGACCAGGCCCCCTAGCCACCCCTGTGGGTCAGTCCCTGGCACAAAAGATATGGGAAAAGGTTCATCAACTCCTTATTTTTGAACAAATCAAAACCTTCCCAAACTTAATCAGATTACGATACGACCTCGCTGTGACATGTATTCGCGTTGGGATTTGAAAATACATCTATGAACCCTACCAATTCTCCTTTGTCAATTCCATGACAAAACATTATAATACGAAGTCAATTCAAGATTACAAACACAATGTATTACAAGTCACAAAAATCCACAAACCAACCTAGACCTACTTGCAACTACGTGAGAAATGTAAAGCTAGTAAAACATGTCTTTCTTGAGACGTGAAAAGACAAATAAAGCTCATAGAGATTAGAGAGTAGTAATAGGAAAAAAGAAGTTTGCATTAACCTTTAAGTACATACAAAGATTGTACTATAATCATCAAGTCACTCAAAACAAATCTATTAGACTCCCCCATTTTCGTCACAAAATGACAAAGGAGACGAAAACATGACTATAACAAACAAATATTACTCTCCCTTGAATAGAGAACCTATATGTTCTCCCTTTATGAAGAACATGGGCCTTAAAAAAAAAAAAAAAAAAAAAAAACATTCTTCCCCTATAAAAATACACAATGATTTCAAAATAACTTTGGAGGAAAAAATTTGGGGGAAAAAACTCATAGGAACACAATACCATTCAAAGACAATGATAGAATATCCTTTTCTTTTTATTTTATTTTTTATTTTATTTTTATGCAAGCAATGATAGAATACTAATATTCTCTATAACGTTATATGCAATCTCGACACTATATGATCCATTGTGTTAGTGTATAGCTTGTACTAGTTTAGCCCATTGGGCTTAGCCCAGTATACTGTACTTGTACTTTACTTCTTTTACTTGTACTGCACACATATCTAGCCTATATAAGGCTCTCTATTGTACATTGTTACATACACATTAATATACAGACTTTTCAGTCTTCCTCATACTTTATATTCTTAACATGGTATCAGAGCTATTCCTCTGACTTTCTGGTTCCAGTGGACATCTTGGCGTCCTTCCGCTGCCCTCGCCTTCATCCAGCAACCACTGCCAGAAGCGAGTCACCGCCGTCACGCCCACAGTCCCAGCAACTCTCGGATCTCGTCGTTCTGCTCATCCAATTGTAAAAGCAAAGGCATTGAGTGACAGAACAGACAATCCCGAGCAAAACCCAACCAAGAACGGCCAGAAAACAGCTCACACGCGCCCCCACACGCCGCCTGAATTTTCTGCCTCACGAACATGCGCCTCCACGCGCCACCACGCGCCGTCCCTCTCACTCACGCGCCACACGCGCCAGACCAGCAGGCCTCCACGCGCCCTCACGCACCTTCACGCGCCCCACGCGCCAACCTTGCTTCACGGACTGCCACATCAGCCCTAGTGTGACGTCATCCGTTGACTAGACCGTAGACCGTAGACCGTTGACCGTTGGGCGTTGACCGTTGACCAAGTCAAAATTTTTCAACAGGACCTATCTTGCTCAGTTTTTCGCGTAGATTCTGATTTTGGGCTCCGTTTCTACATTTGAGGTCTCTAAATTTCACTTTTTTGTCATTTTCTTCATTATGGCTCAACAAAGTGAACGAGATATCATAAGTCCTATCACCATCATGTTGGATGGTCCTACTAGCTATCATGCATGGTCTCAGAATATGACTGTCTTTCTCAAGGATCGTAAACTGTGGCGATATGTGACTGGTTCAATTCCTAAGCCAGTACCAAACCCTAAGTCCAAAGCCACAGATGCTGAAGAGTCTTCCAAGACTGCTACTACAACAGATAATTATGAAGAACGTCTAGAGGAATGGGAGAGTATTCAGAGTAAGATCTTGTCTTGGTTTATCAATACCTCTATTCCCTCCATTCATAATCTTTTTCCTCGTCTTGAAACTGTTGAGACTGCTTGGAAATTTTTGGCCGATCGCTATAACTGCACTAATGATTCAAGCTTGGAGTTTTACATTGAATCAAAACTTTATCAAATGCGCCAAGAGACAGGTCAGTCTATTTCGTATTTTTATTCTCAGACTTCTACTATGTGGGAACAACTTTCTACTGCAGATTCTCCACTGGTGTGTTCTAAGGATATTGAGCTCTTTGTCAAATATCGAGATCGCCGTAGATTTATGCACTTCATGATGGGTTTACATGAGGACTTTGAGCCTACTAGAGCTTCTCTGCTTAGCCGGTCTCCTACTCCTTCTCTTGATGCTGCAGTCAAGGAGCTCATTTCTGAAGAGAATCGTCGGCCTACTTATCACATGACATCATCTGATCATGTATTGGCTACACCCTCACCACAGCCTCCCATTGCTGCATTTACTGCTCCTCCGCGAATAAACTCTGGGCGACCCACCTCTCAGTCTTCCAAAGGTGCTCACTGCAAGTTTTGCTGTGCCAAAGGCCATGATATTTCTGTTTGTCGTAAGCTACAGAAATTTATGCAAGATCAAAATAAAGCCTCTCTTCCTCAGGCAGCTGTTGTGTGTCCTTCAGATCTATCGGTTCCTACAGGTCCATCTTTGACTTCCTCACTTACTACGGCTGATATTGAGGCAGTTGTTCAACAGGTTTTATCCCGCACTTCCACTGCCCTTTCTGTCACCTCAGGTAAACAACCTTGGTTTTTTGATACTGCATGTTGTAACCATATGACTCCAGATGAATCCCAATTTTCTGATAAGGCACCCTTAGAACATCCAATCACCATTTACACTGTTGATGGAACTCCTATGCCTGTTAGTCATAAAGGAACAATCTTTTATTCTTGTCTATCCCTTAGTGACACTTTTCATATTCCAAAGTTATCCCTAAATCTGTTTTCTGTTGGTCAACTTTGCGAATTAGGTGTAGATCTTCTATTTACTAATCATGGTGTGGATGTGCAGGATCCTCGGACGGGTCAAGTACTTGGGATAGGCCGTAAGGTTGGTCGCATGTTTGAGGTTCATGACTTGAAGATTCCTTCACAAGTTGTTTCTGAAGCTGCTACCACTACCACCTCGTCACCTGATCTATGGCATGCTCGTCTTGGTCATCCATCCTTATCTCGTCTTCAGTTATTAGCTTCTCAAGGTCATTTAGGTTCAGTTCAGTTTCAAAAATTTGATTTTAATTCCTGTCATTTTGGCAAACAAACAAAATTGCCCTTTAATAAAAGTGACTCCTTTTGTTCTGCCCCTTTTGATCTTATACATTCTGATATTTGGGGTCATTCACCTGTTCCCACTGAGGGGGGATCTAAATATTTTGTCATATTTGTGGATGATTTTTCTCGGTATACTTGGATTTATCTGCTTCATCATAGGTCTGAACTTGTGTCTATTTACCAAACATTTCATAAAATGATTGAAACACAGTTCAATCGCACTGTTAAAGTCTTTCGATCAGATAATGCTCAGGAATATAATGATAAATCTTTCCTATCCTTTTTAGACAGACATGGTACTCTTCCTCAGCGGTCTTGCCCTTACACCTCTCAGCAAAATGGTCGTGCAGAACGAAAACATCGTCACATTCTTGATGTTGTCCGCACTCTTCTTATTTCAGCCTCTCTTCCTGAACGCTTTTGGGGTGAGGCAGCATTCACTGCTGTGCACACCATTAATCGTATTCCTTCACCAACTACACACAACAAATCACCATTCGAGCTTCTCTATGGTCAAACTCCTGACTACTCCTCTCTTCGGGTTTTTGGTTGTGCTTGCTTTGTCTCTCTTCCTCCTCATGAACAAACAAAGCTCCAACCTCGTACTCGTCTCTGTTGTTTCCTTGGTTATGGTGTGTCCCAGAAAGGTTTTCGCTACTATGATCCCATTTCTCATCGCCTTCGTGTCTCCCGTCATGTTGAGTTTTGGGAACATCGTCCTTTCACGAGTTTTCAGCAGTTTCCTGCATCTTCTTCCTCAGAGTCTCCCGTTTTTACTGATCTTTTCCTCCCTCTCTATCCTGAACTTGTGGAGGATTCTTCAACATCGACTGCCTCTCCAGACGACTCATCTCTGGTTCTGTCTCTGACATATGACCCGCCTGTCTTGGATCCTGTGGCACCACCCTTTCCTGAGTCTCCTATTGGTCCTGAACTTTGTCGTTCCACTCGGGTAAGCATTCCTCCTCCTTATCTTACTGATTATCATTGCTCTTTTACTCTTGCCACTCTCTATGAACCTCACACCTATCGTGAGGCTCATATTGACCCTCTTTGGCAGCAAGTTATGAATGAAGAACTAGATACCCTTCATAAGAATCACACTTGGGATATGGTTGATTTGCCTCCTGGTCAGTCTGTAGTAAGTTGTAGGTGGGTTTTCAAGATCAAGACCAAGGCTGATGGATCTGTTAAAAGATACAAGGCTCGCCTAGTTGCCAAGGGCTTTACTCAGGAGTATGGTATTGACTATGAGGAAACATTTGCTCTTGTTGCTCGTCTTGCATCTGTTAGATGTCTCATTGCTGTGGCTACTGTTCGCCGTTGGCCTCTTTATCAAATGGATGTGAAGAATGCTTTCCTCAATGGAGACCTCCATGAAGAAGTGTACATGCAACCACCCCCTGGCTATCCACACTCAGGCAATCAAGTTTGCCGCCTTCGCCGTGCTCTTTATGGCCTCAAGTAGGCTCCTCGAGCTTGGTTTGAAAAGTTTAGCTCAGTTGTTGCTCAGCAGGGTTTCACTTCGAGTCCTCATGACACTGCTCTCTTTGTTCGAAGATCCTTTGCTGGTATCACTCTTATTCTTCTTTATGTTGATGACATGATTATTACTGGAGATGATTCTGCAGGTATCCGCTCTCTTCAGCATTTCCTTAGTCAGCATTTTGAGATGAAAGATCTGGGCACTCTCAGCTATTTTCTTGGGCTAGAGGTTACCTCATCCTCTGATGGATACTATCTTTCCCAGGCTAAATATGCTTCTGATCTTCTCTCCAAAGCCGGTGTCACCAATAATAAGATTGTTTCCACTCCTTTGGAATACAATGCAAAGCTTACACCCTTGGATGGTGAACCTCTATCCGATGCTACTCGTTATCGTCAGTTGGTTGGCAGGTTGATCTATCTCACTGTTACTCGTCCGGATATTTCACATGCCGTGGGTATGGTTAGTAAGTTCATGGATGCACCTCGTTCTATCCACTATGCTGCTGTTCTTCGAATTCTCCGCTATGTCAAAGGCACATTTTATCATGGTATGCATTACTCCTCTCGATCGTCTCTCGAGCTTCATGCTTATTCAGATGCTAATTGGGCAGGTGATCCGACTGATCGATGCTCTATCACAGGTTTCTGTTTCTTGTTAGGTACTTCTCTGGTCTCGTGGCGCAGCAAGAAGCAGGATGTGGTTTCCCGTTCTAGTACTGAAGCTGAGTATCGTGCCCTTGCCGACACCACTTGTGAGCTTGTTTGGCTTCGCTGGCTCTTGGCTGACATGGATGCTCCACAGCCCATTGCCACTCCTCTTTATTGTGACAATCGTAGTGCTATCTACATTGCTCATAATGATGTCTTCCATGAACGCACTAAGCATATTGAGATCGACTGCCACATCACTCGCCAGCATCTCAAGAAAGGAAATCTCAAGTTATTCTCCATCTCCTCTGCTGACTAGCCTGTTGATATCTTTACCAAGACTCACCCGCCTGGTCGTCTTTGAGATCTTATATCCAAACTCCAGTTGGCTTCCTCCTTGCCACCTTGAGTTTGAGGGGGGATGTTAGTGTATAGCTTGTACTAGTTTAGCCCATTGGGCTTAGCCCAGTATACTGTACTTGTACTTTACTTCTTTTACTTGTACTGCACACATATCTAGCCTATATAAGACTCTCTATTGTACATTGTTACATACACATTAATATACAGACTTTTCAGTCTTCCTCATACTTTATATTCTTAACACATTGTAAACATTTATGTAGATAGTAGAGACTTTGAGAAATAATTATTTGAGATCATGCATTATAGCTTTTATTTATGCTGTATATAACAATGGAAGCCTTGCATTTAATTTTACAAAACTCTTATCACACCATCTCATTATTAGCTGCATGAGTATTATAATTCGTATGAACTTTACACCGGATGAATGAATGTTCCATTATTTTTATTTATTTATTATTATTTTTTTGTGATTTGTGACTCATCATTGCAATTTTTATATGAAAAAAATTTGTAACATATTTAGTATTATTTTTTTAATATATATAAATTTAACTTTTTAAAAGTAGTATGACAACGAGAAGTTTGAGTTTTTTTTTTTTTTTTTAACAGAGAAGTTTGAGGTTTAATTCAAATGAAACCACGTGAGTATGTGGCTAAACTAATTTTAATTCAAATATAAATATATCTAAATATCACTTATTATTATTCTTATAATTTTTTGAGGGTCTATTATTATTATTATTTTTGGTTGTGTTTAATTTTTCCAAAAATAAAAAAAAGGTATTAATATTAAAATAAAATTATTTGAAAATGAGTGTTATTTTGAAAATGGATATATATTACAGTAAACTTGAATTTAACATATCTGAGATGCTAGCTGTCTAAATAGTTTAGAAACGTTGTTAATTAATGAGATTGTTAATTTAAATGGTTTATTTTGGAAAGAAAATAAAAAAAATCCATATAACCCCTGAACAGAACCGAAGGCTTGAAGTTGAGATTTCACTTGGCTCTCAGCTCGCTGTTGGCCGCCACCTCCCTACAAGTAATCTGCTGTCTCCTAAAACTTCCAGCAACAAGTAAGATCTCTCTCTCTCTCTCTCTCTCTCTCTCTCTCTCTCTCTCTCCTGATTCTGAGTTTTATTGGTGGGTTCATGTTCATGTTCATGTTGCTTTATTCTCAGGGGCGGTCCTAGACATTTTGGGGCCCAATGTGAGAACTAAAAATGTATGTGTATGTGTGTTTATGTATGTGTATGTGTATGTGTATGAGTGTGTATGTGTATGTTTATGTGTGTGTATGTACATGCTTATATTTATGTGTATATGTGTTTATGTTTATGTTCATTTATGTTTATGTATGTTTATTTATGTGTATGTGTAGGAGTGTGTATGTGTGTGTATATTTATGTATGTGTGTATGTTTATGTATGTTTATATTTATAAACATAAATAGAAACATAAACACACATACACATAAACATACATGAACACAAATACAAACAAACATACATAAAAACAAACAAACATAAACACACATACACATAAACACGCATAAACAAACATAAACAAAAACAAACAAATATAAACACACATACACATAAACACACACACATAAATATAAACATACATAGACATAAATACACATACAAACTGAGAAAAATTAAACCCTCATATAGACTGAAAAAAATTGCAAACTAACACCAATCCTCAAATAATTTCGTTAGTTACTTTAGTGTGCTAAATCGAGTTTTTATGTGTGTTTATGTTTATATTTAAGTTTATATGTCCTTATGTTTACGTTCATATGAGTTTATACGTGTTTATGTGCATGTGTGTTTATATTTATGTATATATATATTTATGTGTATGTGTATGTATGTTTTTGTTTATTTGTATGTGTATGTGTGTATGTGTGTGTATGTGTATGTTTATGTATGTGTGTGTATGTGTACTTATGTATGTGTATGTGTTTATGTGTACTTATATTTATGTATGTTTATGTGTATGTGTATGTGTGTTTATATTTATGTATATATATATATATATTTATGTGTATGTGTATGTATGTTTTTGTTTATTTGTATGTGTATGTGTGTATGTGTGTGTATGTGTATGTTTATGTATGTGTGTGTATGTGTACTTATGTATGTGTATGTGTTTATGTGTGCTTATATTTATGTATGTTTATGTGTATGTGTATGTGTTTATGCGTGCTTATGTATGTATATGTGTGTGTGTTTGTATGTGTACGTGTATGTGTATGTGTAGATTTCTTTGTCTTTTTCAGATTCATGTGCAATACCCTGATGCAATTATAATTAATAACTGAGATTAAAAATTGAAAAAACAACTTTCAATCTCAATCATTAAATAAAGGTATTAATATTAAAATAAAATTATTTGAAAATGAGTGTTATTTTGAAAATGGATATATATTACAGTAAACTTGAATTTAACATATCTGAGATGCTAGCTGTCTAAATAGTTTAGAAACGTTGTTAATTAATGGGATTGTTAATTTAAATGGTTTATTTTGGAAAGAAAATAAAAAAAATCCATATAACCCCTGAACAGAACCGAAGGCCTGAAGTTGAGATTTCGCTTGGCTCTCAGCTCGCTGTTGGCCGCCACCTCCCTACAAGTAATCTGCTGTCTCCTAAAACTTCCAGCAACAAGTAAGATCTCTCTCTCTCTCTCTCTCTCTCCTGATTCTGAGTTTTATTGGTGGGTTCATGTTCATGTTGCTTTATTCTCAGGGGTGGTCCTAGACATTTTGGGGCCCAATGCGAGAACTAAAAATGTATGTGTATGTGTGTTAATGTATGTGTATGTGTATGTGTATGAGTGTGTATGTGTATGTTTATGTGTGTGTATGTACATGTTTATATTTATGTGTATATGTGTTTATGTTTATGTTCATTTATGTTTATGTATGTTTATTTATGTGTATGTGTAGAAGTGTGTATGTGTGTGTATATTTATGTATGTGTGTATGTTTATGTATGTTTATATTTATAAACATAAATACAAATATAAACACACATACACATAAACATACATGAACACAAACACAAACAAACATACATAAAAACAAACAAACATAAACACACATACACATAAACACGCATAAACAAACATAAACAAAAACAAACAAATATAAACACACACACATATAAATATAAACATACATAGACATAAACACACATACAAACTGAGAAAAATTAAACCCTCATATAGACTGAAAAAAATTTCAAACTAACACCAATCCTCAAATAATTTCGTTAGTTACTTTAGTGTGCTAAATCGAGTTTTTATGTGTGTTTATGTTTATATTTAAGTTTATATGTCCTTATGTTTACGTTTATGTGAGTTTATACGTGTTTATGTGTATGTGTGTTTATATTTATGTATATATATATTTATGTGTATGTGTATGTATGTTTTTGTTTATTTGTATGTGTATGTGTGTATGTGTGTGTATGTGTATGTTTATGTATGTGTGTGTATATGTACTTATGTATGTGTATGTGTTTATGTGTACTTATATTTATGTGTATGTGTATGTGTGTTTATATTTATGTATATATATATTTATGTGTATGTGTATGTATGTTTTTGTTTATTTGTATGTGTATGTGTGTATGTGTGTGTATGTGTATGTTTATGTTTATGTATGTGTGTGTATGTGTACTTATGTATGTGTATGTGTATGTGTAGATTTTTTTGTCTTTTTCAGATTCATGTGCAATACCCTGATGCAATTGTAATTAATAACTGAGATTAAAAGTTGAAAAAACAACTTTCAATCTCAATCATTAAATAAAATATATTAAAGGAGAGTTCAAAAGTTAAAAAAAGAGAGTAAAAAATGTAAAAAAATATATATATATATATCTACGACAGTGCACTTGATCTCAATCCGTCTTTCTTCTCTCACCATTTTCTTTTCTTCTTTTTTACACGGTGCTTTGTTCTTCTTCCTTTTATTTCTCTTTATACGTCACCTAGGCTGACAGGAGAGGAGCGAGCAAAAGCCACGTCAAGAAAGGAAAATCGAAAATTGTGCTGCCAAGCCAAAGACTAAGAAAATTTCTTCCTCTTAACTCAGACGATCTTCTTAGGTGAATTGTGGCTCACGAGGCTTCCCCAGATTATGATGTATGATTTTTAGTTATTTATTTATTTATTTGAGATTATGAAGCAAATAGTTTTTATATTTTTCTTATCCTTTCTATTTTTTAAAAACACTTTTCTAGGAAATACCATTTTTTTTTGTTTTACTTTCAGTCTATCATTCTTGCTTGTGGTATGCGTTTGATTAATTTGGATCTAAAATTAGTTTAACAAGATGATTCTTTTTCTAAAATATAATAACAAAACCAATATATATTTTTTTAACGTTGGGTTCACTTTCAGTATTTTCATTTTGTGATTTTGGTTGTTTTGTGGGTTTTGTACTTTGATTTCGGTGGGTGTGATTTGATTTGTGATTTGGTGGGCTTCTGGGTTTTTGTTGCGATTTGATTTTGGTTGGGTTTTGGCTGTGGTGGTGGTCGTGATTTGATTTTGGCTGGATTTCGACAATGGTGCGTGGTTGGAGGTGATGAGCTTGAAAAACTCCGACCATGGAGGTTTGGAAAGAGGGCTTGGTGGTCAGCCATGGAGCACAGTGTGACGTGGGTTGAGGCAGAGAGAGGATGAGAGGGAAACAGGGGCGGCCCTAGACATTTTAGGGCCTAAGGTGAGAACTAAAAATGGGGCATTTTTTATACTTATATATTAATTAAATTAATGTTTATTTAATATTTTTATATTATATTTTTCATCATTATTTTCATTTTCTTCTAAATTATTTTGAAGTTCATTATCAAGATTTGTTGTATTGTAAAATTGAACATCATTTTTTTCTAAATTATTTTGGTGAATTTCTTGCTCATTTGTGATATTTTCATCTAAATTTTATGTTATATTTTGTTTGTTACTAATAACAAATTTATCAGTTGATCCTTTTTGAGACTCAATTAATTTTTCTTCTTTTTTTAAGTTTTCATATTCAAATGCATATTTTCTAGTAGACATTTCTAAAATAAAAAATAACTTTCAAGTGTAGAGCAAATGAGAAATAGAACTTGATTTATATAAAAAGTATTGTTGTAGTTTCACTGAACAATAATAAGTTTTTAGCAATCTCAATCTGCATAAATTAAAAAAAAAATTAAGCACAAGCATAACAAAAATTTAAGAAACACTGACACAAGACTTATTAATAAGACCCACCCAAAAAAAAAAAAAAAAAACAAAATACAAAACAAAACAAATTCTATCTATAACCAAAAAAAAAAAAAAAAAAAAAAAAAAAAAAACTTGAAGGCCCAAACTTAACGCCCAGTCCAGGGAGGGTCCAGGCAGCCATAATGATAAACTGATAAGTGACAAATAAAGTTACAGAAGCAGCCAGGGAGGGCCCAAATAAACAAAGTTATCTTAAGTTCTTAACAAATAAAAGCCCAAATATTTATAATTTTATACCTGATTCCTGAACCTCAGAACCTGATACGTTGAGGTGAGCAGTTGAGACTTGAGAGAGGCGGAGAGCAGAGAATCAGAGAGAGGCTGAGGCGGTCCAGCTGGAGACTGGAGACTAGAGAGAGGCGGAGAGCAGAGACTAGAGAGAAAGGTAAAATTTTTAGGGTTTTGAGTGGATTTATTTGTGATTGTTTTGTGGTTAATCTCTTAGACCGGATTTGTAGTTTATCTGGTTGATTTTTGGTCTAGAACCAATGTTTAATAGGATTTACCAAAATTTTTGTTTTTTTGGTTAAAAGGATGTGCCAGATTATTTTCGTAATTCATTTGAAACTAAATTTTCTACTACCCGGTTGGTTCTTTTCTAAAATTTTGGGGCCCCCTTCCACTTGGGGGCCTTAGGCAATTGCCTAACTCGCCTAAGGGAAGGGCCGGCCCTGTTTATTCTCGTCTAGTCTATACATCAATCTTCTTTGCTGTTTACTTTTTTTTTTCTTTATGTTTTCTATGATGGATCTGATTTGTACTTAAGTCATATGTTTTGTTTAACACCCAATATTATTTATTTTCCAAATATTTACATTTTTATTGGTTTTTGAAGTTGGTAGTTTTAATGATGTTACTCAATAACTTGTACATTTAAGGTTTTGCAAATAGGAATTGTTGTTATAATCTTTGTTTTCTGGTCTTGGAATTTTAGTCAATTTCTATTGATGCTTGGCATATGAGATATGTATAATTGACCCTAATATTGCTTGCCCTAAAAAAAAAAAAAAAAAAAAATTCTAATAAAAAAAAAGAGGTAGATAAACTATACCTTGTTAATAGTAAATGTTTGAATGAACATATTTAAGCCATTATGGCATTATGCATGTATCAAGTTGGAAAGGATTAAAGTGTGTGTGTGTGTGTGTTTTCCCCCCCCACTTGAAATAATTCAAAGGGGAGTAACTTGTGGAGCCATTAGCCACAGAAAACCCAGATGAGACAAAGAAATCGCCGGTGGAGGAAGTTTGGGGCAAGGCCAAAGCCAAGTTGTTGCAATGGGTTCCCAGGAAAATCAAAGCCGTTGAGATATCTGTGGGTACTTCTTTGGAGGGTCTTGAGAAGCAGGTTACGGCCCTGTTCTTATTAACCATTGAGGCAAGGAAAAAACAAAAGATGTTAGAAGAGAGTGCTCATAAGAAATTGGCAAAGAGGGAAGGGGAATTGGGAATTGAAGAATTTTCTGAGTTCTTGGAATTGTGAGAATGGCTCAGCCAAGACAAGCAGTAGTGTTAGTAGAGAAAGGGCCTTAGTCATGCATCAATGAATATTTGAATCATTTTTTGGAATGTTTGGGGGTTGAATGATAACGACAAATGGCTTCAGGTCAGGAATATGATCACGTCATGGAGGGCAGATATTGTTTTCTTGCAAGAAACAAAAATAATTTGAATTAACAATTTAATAGAAGTGTGATTCGGAGTTAATGGGGCTGCTAGCATTTGGACTGGTTATTTTTAAGGTCTCTTGGTTCTTCTGGTGGTGTTTTAGTGATGTTGGATAGAATGGTAGTAGACAAAATGGAGGAGGTTATAGGTCGTCTTTCTGTTTCCTACAAGTTCAAGAATGCGGGCGATAAGTTTGAGTGGGCATTTACTGGGGTATATGGGACTAATTCATGAGGGAAATTTGCATAGTAGAAAAATATTTGAATTGTTGTACTAATTCAATAATTTATGCTGGATTGTGGTTCAATATTTATTTATTTTTATTTTATTTATATTTTCTATCATGGGTCTGATTTGTACTTAGTCATAAGTTTTTTTTTTTTTTTTTTTTTTGAAACTTTTAATTCTAATTGCTAAGACTTATAATATCATAATCATGTTGCCAATGAGGTTGTGGGTTCAGGTCTCATTGAATGTGTGTGTGTGTTATTGTCAAGCTACTCATACAGTAATGTAGATAGTATTGATGCTTAGTTTTTATTATTGAGGGTTTTGGTATTCACAATTCAATTCAATTTTTCAGTTTTTTGTAACAAGATCACATTCCTAGAGACGTGGTAATAAGATGGCTCGCAATGAGGAGAAAGCACAGTCTATGCTGAACAGATACGTCGCCCACGAAGCTGAACAGAAAAAGAAGCCAAAAGAGCGTCGGCCCTTCCTTGCCTCCGAATGTCGTGACCTTGCTGAGGCTGACAAGTGGCGCCAGCAGATCATGCGTGAGATTGGCCGCAAAGTTGCTGAAATTCAAAATGAAGGGCTTGGAGAGCATCGCCTCCGTGACCTCAATGATGAGATCAATAAACTCATCCGGGAAAAATCCCATTGGGAACGGCGCATTGTTGAGCTTGGTGGGCCCAATTATGCCAAACATGCCCCTAAAATGACTGATTTAGAAGGAAACATAGTGGATGTTCCAAATCCTAGTGGGCGTGGGCCAGGATACCGGTACTTTGGTGCTGCAAAGAAGTTGCCAGGAGTGAGAGAGCTGTTTGAGAAGCCTCCAGAATTACGAAAAAGGAGGACTCGATATGATATATATAAGAGGATTGATGCGAGTTATTATGGGTATAGGGATGAAGAGGATGGGGTGTTGGAGAGGGTGGAGGGGCCTGCGGAGGAGAAGATGAGGGCAGAGGTGTTGGAGGAGTGGAATAGAGTGGAGGAGGTGAGGAGGGAGGCAAAGAAGGCAGTTAAGAGTGGGGAGGTGGTGAGCATGGTGAAGGAGGTGTTGTTTGAGGGGATGGAGGAGGAAGTGGAGGAGGAGGAGAGGAAGGAAAGGGAGAAGCTGGAGAAGGAGGAGATGGAAAGGGAGGGGAGGAGGGAGTTTGTGGTTCATGTGCCATTGCCGGATGACAAGGAAATAGAGAGGATGGTTTTGGAGAAAAAGAAGAGGGAGTTGTTGAGCAAGTATGTGAGTAAGGGTTTGTCGGAGGAACAGACTGAGGCTAAGGCTATGCTTAATATTCAGCGGTAGATGTGTATGACTTGGAAACTTTTTGCTTCTAGAATTAGAGTGGAGGAAAACTGTTCAGGTAACAGATTGAATTAGGTGCTGTATTATCTAATTAATTAAAGATGATATCAAGTCATCATGCTTCAACATTGACATTGTTATTCGTTTTTTATGTTGGTAATGTTAACAATGGTATGCGATAACTTGTACGTTTATGGGTTTGCAAATAGGAATTGATATTATTATCTTTATTTTTTACTCTAGTGTTTTAGTCAATCTCTAATGATGCTTGGCTTGTGAGATCCTATTGACCCTAATATCGATATGATAATGGGAGTGATCCCTTCTTAACTCTAATGTAGCTTTAATTATATTGCTTACTCTTCGATGAATAAACTATAGCATTTTAATAGGAAATATTTGAATGAACGTATTTATAGTCTTATGAAATTGTTGTCCTTGTATTCCTGTTTTCTAATGACGGTTACATTTATACCAGTTTTGAGTCCATCCAACTTATACAGAAGGTCATAATTGAAATTATGCCATGTGTTCTATTAAAAATTGATGTTCTAGATTAAAAAATGCATGCATTGGCAAGATGATACTCTCTGTTGTCACAAATTACCTGGTTTCATATCTGGTTCTCGTGGTGTGTGGAGGCTGAAGCAGTGGTGTGACATGAGTTCTAGTGGAGGTGATTGCTTCCATAATGGAAGTGTTAGCTGCTGATTGTGATTTTGAGCTAAGAATTTGGTTTTGATGTTTGTAGCAGTGTTTGTGATGGAATAGGGTAAAAGTTTTATTTTATTCTTCCCACTTGAAATAATTCAAGGCGAGTAAAGTTAAAGAAAAGCAAAAATACTTAACAAGTGGAGCAGTTATCTAGAATTTTTATTGGAAAATAAGATTAAGAGTTAATCTCTGTTGCTTGGTATCATGTTGTTTTGTATTGTGTGTGAATATGAGAAATGTAAATTAACAATATTAGTATTAAATAACAGTCCAACTTTGCAACTTTAATGTTTGTTTTTTTGTGGAATTGACTGAAAGATGTCATTGTCATTATAGCCCTGAAATTTCAAATGGATGTTCTGGTTTTCTGCTATTAATAAGAGTTATTCTTGCTTTGATCTTCTGTAGTCGTAGATATGATATGGTAGCATGGTATGTGGTTCTTAAAATTGCAATCTGAATAGTAGGATTGTCCAGTCCTATTACCCTTGAATATTGGACCCAGGGTTGCAATTACAAGTGTTATATGATTGTTTTTGTTTGTTGCTTTATGATTGAAAGGACCATTTTTTGCCAGTTCTTTATGAGCCAGATAATTGTAGTGAGTAGTTTTAGATATGGATACAGAAGCTTGTACTTTTCAACTATAATGCCTTCTTTCTGTTTCTTATGAACCTGTTTTAATCTTATACTTTTGTCACTAACACTACTTCATTTTAATGTACACACTAACACTTTCAGATTTGCTTATTTGACCTTAGACATTGCTTATATAGCATAGGGAGAGGAGATTGCATTAGATTGCCAACCAATTATACCTTTTATCCTCCATGCTTACAACAGTTGGAGGTGACAGAAACAGTAGTGTAGGTGAGGATCACCTTGGATGTGGTAGAGATGATCTTTATGTTGTGACGTAAGTATTTAACGTATTAAGAGGTGATTTTGGGCTCGAGTCCCATGAGGTGTGCATTCTTTAACAATTCAATTAGGAAAATAAGAAATTTGTGCTTTTACTCGGTCCAAAGGGTGGTGAGCTCTAACTCAATGGCACCTTCTTTGTGTTTATTATCTGCTATGATGTTAACTTGCTTTCTGCATGAGTAAGATCAATATAATTAACAGTGCAATGTTTGTTACTACTAGTTTAGGATTGAGTAAAGTTAGGTTGCCCAATTGAATTCAAACGCCTGGTTGTTTTGCATTTAATTGTCCTGGGACAAGATAATACTAGTTGTGTTTTATTGGTCAATCAATGCGACCAAGTGTTTGAATTTAATTGAACCTAATGTATTGAACCTATAGTGCTATACCTAACTTTTAACCTTTAGGATTGGCTTAGATTCAAGTTGGTATATGGCATTGAATGCAAAAAGAGTCGGTTTTGCTGTTGCTTTGAAAGTTCAAATAGAAGATATATATATCAGCTGTTAGGAAGTGTTCAACTCTTTTCATGCTTTGAAAGCCTACCATTTTTTACTAGATGGCCCTTTGTTTCTGCAATCTATAAACTCAGGATTTGGCTTACCTCCCGTATTTTTTTAACTTGAGGTTTTCTTTTGTTTTAAATACACAATGGGAAGTATTAGTGAGTTTTAATCTCCACATTTTATTTAGTTAGTGGGTGATATGACCGTTTTTCATTAAAACAAGAAGAGATTCTAGTTAAAAAAGTACTGGAGTAAGCCAAACTCATATATATATATATATATATATATATATATATATACACACACACACAAAAGCAAAAGGGTTTATGCTGTGCTGATATTACTTCAAAGAAAGAGGATGTAGCATGAAACTTAGCAGTGAGTTTCTTAAAATTTTGCTTTTGCACTTAAAAGAGTTATGAACGTGACTTTTACTTGGTCTTATTACGCAAGAAGTAATTAATTTATGTTCAAATTTATATGAGATTGTGCATAATCCTCAATCACCCCCAAAGTTTTTTTCCCCCCACTTTCCTTTCCTGTGTCAACTTTTTTATTTTATTTTATCTTCTCATGAATTTCGACTTCTTTATAGCTATAAAAATTTTCCAATCCTTATTGTCTACTATATTTGAATGCCCTTGCAGTCTCTAGTTAGCCTTTAAATTCTTCTGAACTCTGAAGATCTTTCTAAAGACCTACCCCTACATGATGGCCTGGTGGCTCCACAGCCTCAGCACAAGCTTGATCCTGATCGTGGTTTCACCTATTTACTTATATTGCCACAGACGCTATCTTACATATCAAAAAGAAAAATTGCATAGTTGATGGTAAATACCGCACTCCACAGATTTGTTGGAGGGTTTAGCTTACATGCACTACTTTTTTAACTGAATATATCATTTTGTTTTAAATATATAACAGCAAGTGATACTAAGTTTTATTCTTCACTTTTTATTTAGTTAGTGAGTAATGTGGCAGTTTTTCATTAAAATAAAATGAGATTCCTTTTAAAAAAAATATTAGAGGTAAGTCAAATCCTTTGTTGGAATCTCTCAATAAAGCATTACCTTCTGAACAATCAAACCATATATATATACATATGTTTGTAATGTTTGTATATATTTATGTATGAACATATTTATTTATTTATATGTTTATGTACATATAATTTAAAAATTATATATTTAATAAGCCCAAATATTTGCTTAACTACATTAACCAAATCTATTAATTTAAAGAAAATGTTTTTTCTTATAAAAAAAAAACATTTTTTATAACATCATTTTAACATTTTTAATTAATTTTATTGTATTGATTGAAACTTCAATATAAGCCAAACCACTTAAAATTTTTTGGATACAAGCTGATATTTTATCCAATTTGTTCTAGAGAAGTACTGATACCAATTTAATGGCCGGTACAATACATACCATAAATACAGGCGATTCCAATTTAAAATTGACTGCCTTGCCATAGATTCCTAATATGTTGATGTGATTTATTTTTTCTTGCTGAAGTATAATTGGTTTGTTTTCTCTTATCAAAACAAACTTACAGAGGTGTTTTAATCCTTGGAGAAAGTTTACCCTACTTGTGAGGTTTGGAATGTTATCAAAAGCTTGATGTTAATTACACCAAAAGCAAATGAAGCTATAAAGCCTTAAAGATGACTTTAAAAAGTCTATTCTAAGTGGGATAAGTGTTCAGATCATTTCACATATATCTAGTATCATTTTAATATTTTACGACAAATCACTTATAGTGCTGTTGGCCGAACTTTTAGAGTTGGTTGAATCTGCTGGCTCGTTTATCCTCTACTTTATAGAAGAGGTTATTAAACTTTTCTTTAAAGATTGCATGGAGAGCTGTGTTATATATTGATCACCATCCTTCTATTATCCATTGATTTAACAGGGTTAGGAGTTTTTTTTTTTTTTTTTTTTCATTATAATTGATATGGCAATATTTTTTAAAAGTCATAACCCTATCTTTGGTCTTAATTATAGGATTATATCTCATTGTGTATAAACCAAGCTTGGGGACAACCCCTTGGTTTTTGGTTAGTCAATGTAGAATTGTACACTCTAAAGTACAAGAGGGTTAGAGATGCGTTAGCCTATATGTCTCTATGTAGGTTCAATAGGTTCTTGAGTGGATATTTTTCAGCAGTCACGGAGGCAGGAAATGATTGGCAGACATGCTTTTATATTCTAGAATATACGTAAAAATATTTATACAGAAATTTATGTTTCTATCACAAGTATTATTTTCTCAACCTGGATGGGAGAAAGTAAAATAGTCAATATCATACTAAAAGTTGTTTTGATTCTGGCTGAGGAAGGAAATATTTTGGTACAAGTTAATATTGGGTTATGTCACGTATGTATGTATAATGCATGTATATATATGTGTGTAAACATAAAATTTAAATCCACATATTTTACGAGCCTGAATATTAGCTTAAGTACATTAACTCAATGTATTAGCTCAAAGAACATGTTTTATAACTCTTTTTTTTTTTTAACACTTTTTAATTATGTTTTTTTTTTTATCGAATAAAACATTAATACCATCTAAAAAACTTAAAAAAAATTCAAATACAACAAATATAGATTGGTGTTTTATTTAATATATTTCAGGGGTACCTGCTGCCATTGTATCGTATTGACTACTCTTGGAGAAAGGTCGGTGTTGAAATATAAATAAGAAATATTATATAAATATTCTTATTATTTACATAAAACAAATTTACCAATGAGAGGTAGCGAAGTTGATACATGAACTAGGTCACTTTCTTGAGGTGATACACATTATGTAAGGAATAATCTAGTGTAATAAATAAATATTTTTGTATTCTATCTCAAAGATACAACAAGCCCGGCCACCTAACTATATACTCTTACTAGTCTATACTACTTGTATAAGTTGTATGGTGAAAAAACTTTCAAATACACACACATGAAAGGATTAAAAATATGATTATCTTTTGGACTTGTAGGCATGTATATATAGGCTAAGGAACCCATAACATTTAAAAATTTTTTTAATGAGTTTGAATCCTCAAAGCATTGACATCATCCATTAGGTGTGAGAGAGTGGTGGTGTTAGGTTGTGGGCGGTGGTGCTAAGTCTGTTTAGGTGTTTATTTAGGTGTGGGTCTTTCTATCGGTGGTGGTTGTTCGCTTTTCTGGGTCGTGGGTGATGGTGGTTGGATTTGTTTAGGTTTGATTAGTTTGGGTTTGACATTGGATTTGGTTTGGCTAATTTGGGTTGGTGCAGAGATGGAGCAATTAGGAGAACAAAAATTGTTTGATTTGGGTTTTGAGAAGAAGAAAAGTTGAATTGGGGGAAGAAGAGAGAGAGGGTTTTAGATGGAGAGAGAGAGAGAGAGAGTGTGTGTGTGTGTGTGTGAAATGAATGAATGAAAAATGGTTCTTTATATTATATTATTTTATTGGGTTTTTTATTTCTATTTATTAAGAGGATTCTAAGAGTTAGTTGATACCTTTTTGAATTCCAAAAATACCCCTAATATAATTAACTTATATTTATTCCTAAAATATAAGAAATGAGGTTTAAACCGTAAATTGACAAAAATTAAAAACAAGAAACCTACAAAGTAAAAACTCCCCACTATATAGTAGATACTAGATAGATACAAAATTCCTACCCAATGTTTATCACCAAAAAATAAAAATTCCCATTAACCCATGTTCTATAAAAATTAAAAAAAAAAATACAAACAAACAAACAAAAAAACACCCCACGTTCCTAGTAAGAAAATATACTACCTAGCGTCACATAAAAAGAATAAAAATAAAAGTACTCATGCAAAAACCAATTACCTTCTTGCAAAAACTCCCCCCTTTCATTTGTCCTTCTCTTCGATGGCGGCTCCAAGAATTTTTCTCAGAGTGTTCTTTAAGAAGTATAAATTATACAATCTAATAAAAAGAGAAATTCATATATTGACAACGATAACAATATAAAAAAAATATGCAAATTCATAAATTTTACAATTGCCTTTTACGAGTTTTCATATTTTGAAATTATTGCATGATGGTTTCATTATCAATGTTACAAGCTACATCTCTTTCAATGTACACAACCAAGTAATCATTTATCCATTGAATGTAGAACAAATTATGGATCAAAATTTAATTTTATTGGTATAGAAAAACTGAGGGTGTTTCGAAATTTTTTTTTGAAGGGTAGACAAGTAAAATTTTTTAAATTATTATATATAATTTTTTTTTTTCAAGTCAGGGTGGTCCTAAGACCACCTTGGCCTTAAGGTGGCACCGCCACTGCTTCTCTTCCCCTTCCTAACGTTGTGGAATTGTGGAATGAATAAGGAAAAATTCTAATAACATTAAATCTCTCAAATTGCAAACCCAAAATATTCCTTCAGTTTTTTCTTCATTCTATAATCTTATTGCTAACCGAAACTATCTTCTTCTACACTCCTGTTTCATATATTGAATTCTTCTTAATAATTAGGCGTTTTCCTGTCGAAATTGGTAAGTTTATGAAAAAAAATTTATATACTACTTTCTCAATTGAATTATATTGTGTGTCGTACTTTATCAACTACATATATTGTGAATTGGTAACTTTATGACCTTTTGTGACGCTTGAACTATATGAAAGGTGTTATAGAAAATTTAGTTATGAATGAAAAATTATGACACTAAACCCAAAAATAAAAAAATAAAGCCTTATTGCGTGCACAAAGTGTGCATGATGGGACTAGTATTATTTTAATGTATTAAATGTTAATAAAATAGAGCATATGATGTATGATGTATTGTAAAATTATGTGTTAAAAATATATAAAGTAGATTTTAGTTTGTTAAAATGACATTTAACTTGCCACAGCTGATGCTAGTGCCCTTACAAGTAAATTTGGTTTTCTATTGTTTTGACTATTTTATCTAGTAATCTGAATGTTAAAAGAATGGAGATGGGAGATTCCAACCCTATCAAATAAAATAATAGGTAGGCTATATTTATTAGTGAAATATAGAATTAAAGCTGGTGTACTGTAGCCTGTAAACAGTTATATTTAAACTATATACATATATATAGAAGAAGTGTAAGTGTATATGGGGGAGGGGGCCTGGTCCATGCATGTGTTTGGACCTGGTTGCGCTCATGCGCTGGATAGGTTGTAGGAATGGTAGAGGGTTTGGTTCGTCGAATGAGTTGCTCGAGTCCATTGATGCTAAGTTACGGTGCTTTTCTATTATATTTCTAGACTCAAACTTTTAGAGAGAATTCTTTTTTTCTTTTTTTTTAAACGGAGTTTTAGAAAATTACTATCATTATTATTATTATTATTATTATTATTATTTATAAATAGGAGTGTTTTGACTTGAGCAAAGCTTTAAGCAATGCAAACATGTGACTAATTTTGAAAGTATGTCCGAATTGTGTCCAATTCGATGCACTAAAACATTGGATGCGTCCAATTCGATGCACTAAAACATTGGATGCAAACCAAATCTTACCAAACTAAGTCTTTAATTAGTTGAGCTAACCTGCTCTTAGAGATGTCTAGTTCGTCTGTCATTAGTTGTTTGTTCTTTTATTTCTATATTTTAATAACTCACCCAATCTTAAATAACATTGGGCTTCATTTAGAAAATATAAATTGCTTCTCAAAATTATGTTTTGTTAGCATACAACCTATAGGTTTAATTTTTATAAATGCAATAGTATTTTAAACATATAACTTTTGCTCTATAATGATTGAATACGGCTTATAACTTTTAAGGGGTTATAAAAAATTTGGTTTCCATCTTATTCTATACGGAATAAATAAATAATACTAAAATAATGTTAAATAAATAGTACTAAAATAATAGAGGTGCTACATGGAGGATCCTGTATCATTGATGAAGAAGAGACAACTGAGGAGCCAATTCCAAGGTTACCAAAGGAGCCTAGTTTGATGGTGAAAAGGCCCAAAAATGTGGTCCATGCATTGCCCTATACCCATTTGTATTACTAGAGAAGAGCTTCCAAGAAATTGGGATTGTTGTGAAATGGAATATAAGGAATATTTTCCTATCGCTTTTCCCTGATTGGGAGTTTATTACATAAATTTAAAAAATTATACATCAAAATTGTTTGTCGATTGGAATCTTTGGATTCCTCTACCGGCCAGTTGAAATCTTTAGTCTATTTGTCCAAATATGCTTCCAAATGTTTCTATTCCATCATTTAGTTAATTAATATAAACATATCGAAAGTGTGCATTATGACTTTCTTGAAACTAAAATGGCAGAAATGTTCACCTTTGACATCTATGTTTGAAATGGATGCATTTAGAGTTTCAGACAGTTATACTTAGCAAGCTTCCACCAATTTTTAGGTGTTTGACAATAGAGATGGTTGAGTTCAACCAAAGCAATCTTGGGCCATGTAGTGGAATTAGAATGGGAGACCATAACAAGGATTTTGGAGATGCAATACACTAGGATTTGGTTTGGGTCCAATACATCTAGGGTGCGTTTGATTCGCCGTGATATTACATTATATCGTAATATTATATTATTGTAATTTTATATTAATGTAATCTAAATACAAGAATACAATATTATATTGTTTAGGAAAGTGATGAGATTAAGATAATGTGATATATTTTGTAATTTTAGATTATGATAATGTTAAAAATTAAAAAAAACAAAAAAAAAAAAACCTTAATTTCACATCATTGTAATGTGCATCATATCAATAATACATCACAGTGAACCAAACGTCCTCTCAATGCATTGAGCACATTAAAATGATGACACACGGTCAAAAGTATGCCAAAGATTAGGCCGTGTTTCTTGATTTTTTAAGGATTAAAGATTAGAATTGGGTGGTCAGAGAGACTAGTAGTATCATGTCACTCAAGAAGACGTAAATCTATTTGCACAAGATAAAGCTCTTGTAGTTGTTAGTCACCTCCCAATGCATTAAGCACGTTAAAATGATGACACGTGGTCAAAAATACGCCAAAAATTGGGCTTTATTTCTTAATTTTTTAAGGATTAAAGATTAGAATTGGGTGGTCAGAGAGGCTCTGGTAGTATTATGTCACTCAAGAAGACATAAATCTATTTGCACAAGATAAAGCTAATGCAATTGTTAGTCACCTCTCATTTTCAACTAGAAAGACCCCTAGAAAAATTTCAAGTTTGGACCAACATTATTAACTCAAGACAAAGAAAGGAGATGCTTCGTTGAAGTTCGTTTCCTTTTCAAAAGATTATCTTCTTCTTAATTTATATATATATATGCTTCGTTGTAGTTCGTTTCCTTTTCAAAAGATTATCTTCTTCTTAATTTATATATATATATATATATATATTTTTTTTTTTTTAAAAAAATTTACATCCCTAAGACGATTTCTATAATTCATAATGGTCACAAATTCTAGTTCCAATCCCCCTGACCCCACCCCACCCCAAATTTCTTTGCATATCGGACAATGTAGGGTCCTTTTGGATTGGAGGGAAGTAAAGTAAAATTGACCTAAAAAGTGCTAAAGTATTGAATACAATGTTAACTGTTTTGGATTTTTATTTATTTATTTAAAAGATAGGTAGATAGTGGTATAGACACTCAATTTTGCAACCTACATTTAATCTCAAATGCGAGCAAAAATTATTCACATAAAAGAAATCTTGAAGACTTAGCGATCAAACAATATGTCATGAGCTTCAATCAAATTGTTTGATTGAAAGTTATAGCCAAATCAAATTTCAATTGATGATTAAGCCTAATCAATTATAATTATGAACAAGTAATTATGATTAGTTCTATAAGGACTTAGTTTCAATTAATGACGTATCATAATTGTATTTGGATTAAATTCGAAATTGTCATGAGTGTGCACACATCGGATTGAGTTAGATTGTGATAATGTTGAGGATATTTAATATGTTTAAGATAATTGTTAAAATTATCCTTCAAAAATATAATTAAAAAAATCAAAATTTAAAAAATATTATATGACTTAAAATTGGCTACAAATCAAATTTAAATTTTTTTACAACTCATAATTGAAAAAAAAAAAAAAAAAAAAAGGTCTGAATTCAAAATTTCAAAATGAAGAGGTACTCAACACTCTAACTTGGATGAACACTACTAGTAACTACTGATTGGTAGTCAGTGGAAATTTTCAAGTGCTGATCGGCACTTGTATAATACAGTTTCAATATTTTGATTTTTGACACCATTTTTCCCTCCAATTTTAGTTCCACTTGAAATTTAAAATCAAATCCTAGCCAATCCATTTGAGGAGGGCTCCATGCTTATCACAAGGCTTCAAAATTCAAGGCACCCCAGTCCCCTAGAGCTCTAGGGGGAAACAACTGAGAATGATTATTGTGCAACTTGTGATCCTTCATTTGGTTTTGCAACCAAGTCTTTCAATGCTTCCCCTCTAAAATTCTTGTGAAAATTTCCCCCTTTTTTTATTTTTTATGTAGCTATTATTGTTAGTTTCATTGTTTGCATGATTATCTTATTGTGTTTGATTGAATAAGCATACTTTGTTATGAATTATGATGTTGTATGATAGGATTTAAGCATGCTGTTATTTATTTATTTATTATTATTTATAATTTTATGAAATGATCATATGATTTTTCACATGTTCTTGAAATAATCTATTTCTTCATGTGGAATTCTTGAAATAATCACATGCTAGATCTTAAATTCTCATTGATAACATGCCATCACATGTTTTTTAAATTCTTTGACATGTTAACATGCTAGATCCTTAATTCTTATCAATGCATGTATATTTTTAATTCCCATCAATCACATGCAATTATATGTTTCTCTCTCAAATGCAAGGATGTTCACATGTTAGTTAGCTCTATTTATATGTGTAATATATAATCACATTTTTTCAGTTTGGTCAGATAACAGGCTTTCTCATATGTTCAAATGCTTTAATCATTCAATTCATACTTCTTTATGAATGATATGCTGTTAATCTTTATGACATGATGATTGCTTATGTGCACGACATGAAATTGGCCTCCATAGTCTACAACGGTTTACCGGATAAAATGATTGTCTAACACCATTCCACAGTGTAAACTTAGCTATATTAGATTATAAGGTGAAAAACACGTCCATAAGCTATAGTGTCGACTAACACTCCGAACAAGATTCAAAGTGCCAATCGACTCTAACTTGGAATTGAAGTGATGATCAAGAAACAGGAGCTCATAATTGGCACTTTAGCATCAGAAGCCCAAATTTGACTACTTTGCTTAGTTTTTGGATTTGCACTTTTAGCTTATCATCTTAAAAGGATAAATATATGAAGTTATGAACTTGATAACTCTAAAATAATGGAGTCCCAATAGGTTTTGAAGTCTCATAAATAGTAGCAAAAATAAGTTGAATAGTAAAATAAGTTGGCAAAAATAATTTTTGCCAAACAGACACTAAATAAAACTAGACTCAACATAAAAGGGGAACCAAGATTTGTATGGGCTGAAAACTAAAAAGAGAAAATCCAGAAATTAAGCAACACCATTTTTCTAAACATATCCACCAAATGAAGGATTAGAAACCTATCTGTCCTTCATCTAAAAAAGTACATGATTTATATGTTATTAACATGCTCATCAAATTTCACACTAATCTGTTAGGAACCCATGGATAGAACTCACCCTCACTTTATCGATACTAATTAAATGGTAGCCTTTTCTCTTTTGGTGGCTCTACTCACCTATCAGTTATTTTAATCTAGTCTCTAGGTCGTCCCTCCGAGATCTGACTCTAATACCAAATGTTAGGAACCCAAAGGTAAAACCCACCCTTGAAAACCGGCTTGTAAGGGAAGGGTGCCCAAGAGCTTATATACACATGTTTATACTTACACTTAAGCAATGTGGGACACTTGGATTATAACATAATCAAATGTTTTTTACCATTCGATCCATAACTCATCTTTTATACACAATTTTAAATACAAAAGCTTGATAACATAGTTATTGATCTCAGATTATCTTGAAAATTTGCAAGCATATAGAGTATAAAAAGAAAATCTAATCTAACGATGGATCTGTTAAAATTCGCATCAAATAATATATATATATATATATATATCTATATAGACACACACACACAACCTATTGTAACTTTTTATCACTGTTATTACACGACCTAATAACTTTTTTTTTTTTGGTTTTTCTTTTTTTTTTTGCACCTGATAAGTTTTTAATAGATTAATATCTTGAAAGTCCCACATTTAGATTATATGTTTTATATGGTTTAATACACATGCCAATTTTTTGTGTCAATTAGATGTTATTTACTATTTGATCTATAAAATCATCTTTTATACAAAATTTTTTAAGGTAAAAAATTTATAAAATTTTAGAGATGAAGTACCTATTAATTTTTTTATTATCTTGAAATTTGCAAGTATGAAAGATATATTGAGAATATATTGCAACAATAAAACTTTCAAGATATACAACCATGAATGCATAGTTGTCAAAATATGAATCGTTTCGTGAATTAAATTTTTAATTTTTTTTTGTATCATGTATCGTAAGATACACAAACATTTAAAAAAATTATATATTTACATATATATAATGATATACTCATTATAAATAGGGAATATATTCAACTATAATGACTAATTTAATCATCACTTATGTAATAATATTTAACGAACTAACTAAATAAATCAAATTAACATGTGTTTATAATATACATATTCAAATTAATTATACTTTTTTTTTTAGGGTCAAATTAATTATACTTAAAAGTGATCATACATTATAGATGACCAAAAATAATAATTGCTTTTCATCATATTGATTATCTTGCCTAATCAACACTATCTATGTCAATGTTATTATCATGTTCATTATTTGGCATATATATTTCTTCATTGAAATTGTCTTCATCATCATTTACATTTACTATCTCTTCTTGTTATCTTATATATATATATATATATATATATATAATTATATTGTTAGTTAATTCCTTATTCATATTATAGAAAATAAATTTGCAAATATGAAAGTGAAGTGTAACTGTGTAGTCCAAACTTTGTAGGAGAAAAATAAAGAAAGAAAAACTTATAGACATGTTATTTTATTGGGTTAAATTAAGTAACCTAATAATTATATGTTAAAAATAAGTCTAACAACTTGTTTGATTCAAACAAAAGCACAAATTTTAACAAAAGAATTCATTTTAAAGCATATAGATGTATCGTACGATACAATTCATATATACGATATACACCACTGTATTGTAAAATTTATTAGCACTTTCAATACATTCCTATGATGCAGAACTTTTTGTACACGATACCACATATCATGTATCATATAATATTGACAAGAATTAAGTTACCATTTTTCATTATCAGGTAATGTTAGGAACCTAGTGATTCTTAATGGGGATGGATAGAAATTATAAGGGAATTGTAGAGAAATTGACTTAATTCGAGGTAGTCACCTTCCATAAAGAAATATTAAGAAAGAGAGAAAAAAAATGCACTAACCAATATGTTAAATGAGCTACATGTGCTCAAATTCTAACTAACTTATCATAATCTCAACCAACTAGCTAACTACCTAACTAAAGGGATTGCAACAATTATTTCATATTCCTAATAGGCAATTAGCTATTACTTACTCAACTACTTAGATAGTGAAAGGTAGCTGAGTTATATAAACTTAGCTATATATGTCATCGACAAAGAAAACTTTCCTACGGTTTCCAATCTCTTAGTTTTTAACAGAAAATTCTTAAAAGATGTCACTTCTTTCTTCTCAAGATAGTTCGGTAGTCTCCATAAAAAAAAAACAAAAAAAACAAAACAAAACAAAAGATAGTTCGGTAGTTCCTATTATGTAAAAAAATCAACCATTTTGTGTATCTCCTTCTCTCCGTCCCTCCCATGCTATTTAATGTGTCTGATCCAATTTTTTACCTCATCTCTTTCTCTATCTCAACTCTAAAAAGTGTTTCTTACCCATTTCTAGACCAACATCAAGATGCTAGCACCATTTTTTTTTCTTCACATTTTTTGAAGAATTAATCGTAGCCATCACCCAACCATATGGGCAGATGTGCTATATTCACCACAAATTATATGTAAGGACCGAGTTTGAATCCTTGACCCAAAGGATGAATAGGCTCAGGTCCAAAAAGCCTAAAATAAAAAATTTTTAGAGAGTGGGTTGGAAAACTGAGCTAGAATGAGTTGGATGGCAAACAAAGTGGATTCAAATGACAAGAACAGAAAGATAGATGAATTTTAACTAAAGAAAGTCGTCCTTAGGTAGGTCCGAGGAGATCAGTTCTTGTATCTTAATCTTAAGTATGATTAAAAATTTATTTTCTGATTGCTACAATGTTTTTCTTTTGATTTTTCCTTCCCTCATGCCATGGAGGGTCTCTTACATTATATAGTCCCCTTTGAACGATCTTGATCCTACACATGTTGATCATTTAAGCCACTACTTGAGTGGTTGTCTCATCGAATACCCCTTTAGATCTTCTGTGAGTTGGGGTAGCTAAGACAGCACTGTTCAGGAGTCTTTTCCACATTAATGCAGCCAGGAAGTTAGTTGCAGAGTATTTAATACGGTGGCAGCAGCCTTTCTCTAGACATTTCTGGGCTTCCATCCCTCTTGTACGTTTATAACGCATGTCCCTATTAGTGAAATTTCCTGGAAGGTCACCTTAATGACAGGATATACATTTGACCTGTGCTTAGCCTATCTGAGGAGACAATCCTCCTTGGACCACCATTCCCAACTTTTCCACTTGCACGTTACTTATGAGACTTTGAACTTAACACCCTTACTACTGCTTATTTGTCCTCGGACCAATCAACGTTCTCGGCCAAACCCCAATGCCCAATATACAATCTTGGGCCCTTATCCCTACATTATAAATACTTACCATCAACACTGTATTTTGAGATTAATATTAGTTTCTAAATTTGACATATTAGAAATCTCATTGTCCAATTACTCCATTAATAATTTAGTTTTGATACTATTTTGAAAAGTAGGACCAACAAGCACCTATTAAGTCAATATATAACCCCCCCCCCCCCTTAATTTTCTTAAAAAAATAAAATAAAATACCCTCCTTAATTTCAAATTACTAAACAAAATAGAAAAAAAAATGTTTTGATAAGATTGCATAGAAAATAAGAAATCTTCATAGATGTCCGATTGAACTTGAAGGATTTGGGGAAAAATGGGCGTTTGCCCCTAATTTACAAACTATGCAACAAAATGCCCATATTTTAATGCTCTGTTTGTTTCGCTAGAAAATCTTTTGTAAAGATAGTTTTCCACATTTTCTAGTGTTTGGTAGCACAAAAAAAACTTGGTCAATGGAAAATTATCTTTGGTCAATGGAAAACCTTAATAAAAATAAGGTTTATTTTCTATAGGTTGTTTTCCAATTTTTTTTTTTTTTGGAAAGCAATCTTTCTTTCACGCGTTGCATCTCCTACAAATATTATTTTCGTCTATAGCCGTGGGAAACATAATTTTTTGACGCCTTCTCTCTCACATGGTAAGTTTTCTCACTTTTTCTCTCCTCACACCCTCACTGTCACTAATTTTGGTCTCTCCTCTCCCCATAGATCTCTCTCTCTAACTGTCTCTTTTCTCTCTTTTCTCCATATTTATCTTCCCCTCTGTAACACAATTCTTTGATTAGATTTTTTTTTTCCTTCACTGATCGGCCAATAGCTCCGACTTGCAAAGGAGAACAAATTTGCAGTGGTAATTATTTCATTCCTCTCTACCAAAATCCCAATTCTTTGCTTTGAATTTCAAGCTTGATTTTCTTTTTTCTCTAAGAAATTTTTGGTTTGATGGATTCCAGGCAGAAGTTACTTCTTTTTCATACATAAAGTGCAAAAAAATAAATAAATAATAAATAAATAAAAAAGAAGAAGAAGAAAGAATGAATGAAGTAAAAGATGAAAATTTTAAATATAGTATCTATATTGCTCTAAACTGGTTTTACATGTGACAATCTTTACCGTGGACTAATAATATTGTTATATAATGAATGATAATTGTTTAGGAGAATTGCATTTGTTGACAAATACTTTTTTTGTTGGCAGATTCTATGCAGTGATGATATATTATACAGTACATTATGTAAATACATAATTTAGAGCAATATTGAAGACTTGTGGTTGACCATAGTAGACAATTAGTATACTAACAAAAAGAGTGAACAATTAAAAGTTATTATTATTTATACTTATTGAAAATATATTCCCCTGTCAAATTTATATGTGTGTATATATATATATATATATATATATAGACAAATGGTTGATATATGTGTGTGTGTGTACGTACGTTATTGTCTATATATATGAGCAAGATGAGTGGTAGAGATCATGAAAATTTGACAACTAATTAATTTTGATTGTATCTGTTGTCAAAATTTTAGTATGAAAACCAAATTCATTCTTGGTTTTTTATTTATAATGATTACATTATTAGTTTACATAATATACATGTTTTAAATTATACAAGAAATATTCTAAAAAAATTGTATACCAAACACCAGAAAACATTCTCAAGCTCATTTTCAAGGTTGTTACCAAACACTAGAAAATGAGATAGTTTTCTAGAAAATGCTCTTTGAAAAATGAATCATTTTCTAGAAAACATTAATGCTAAAAATGAACCATTTTAATTATTTTGAAACAAACATTAATGCCCCTATTTTTGAAACTCGATTTTAACAAAATTGAATTACAGGTGGAACTTGACATTAGCAATGTCAAGTTTTATATACATTTTGCCACTTAAATTTTTTTTGAAAATTTAAGTGGAACTCAACATTACTAATGTCGAGTTCCATTTAAAAATATACATAGAACTCGATTTTGAGGATATTGAGTTTTACACAGAACTCGATTTTAAGGATATTGAGTTTTACACAGAACTCGATTTTGTGAAAATCGAGTTTAAAAAATAGGGACATTTTGCTAAATAATTTTAGAACAGTGGCATTTTGTTGCATAGTTTGTAAATTATGGATAAATACCCATTTTCCCCGAAGGATTTGCCATAAATAATATATATATATATATATATATATAATATGAGATAGAAATCCTCCTCTAACCTAATTTAAGTGTATATGTGTGTGAAGCTTTATTTTGAAGGCTTGAATCTCAACTCTTGCCCCTCTCACCCTACAAGAACTTGGGAGAAAATGACTATTAAGTTGAAAGTAACACCATCTTATTTTCCATAACACACGATAGGATTCTTCATATTTCACTTAAAATTAGGAAGTGCATTTTACTATTAAGATTTTAATTTATAACTGTTTTTTTATCCCACAATGTATAGATTGTCATATCAATCTTTATATCTTGAAATTTATAAAATTAAATTTGAGTTATGAAATAGCAAGATTCATTTAACACAGACACACAGAAATATCCTCCCTGTGCTCATGCAAACTCAGTTATGACCTGTGAATCCTATCATGGAGAGCATCAGGGAATTACGAGTACCATGAGCTAGCTAGCCGTCAGTTACTAGTAATGTTTGACGAGGCTGTACATAACATTAGTTTTTTTTTTTTTTTTATAGAATACTAAGTATTTTTAATAAATACACACAAAAAAAGTGAAATTTTTTTTAAAAAAACTGACAATGATATATATCCAAAATATTTTAACTCTGGCAATAAATATTACTTACCTCTACAGTTACTACCAAGATTTAGCATGAATTGTTATTATTAAGTGACCAGTTGCTACTTGTCTCTTTCTTTTACCGACAGCTGCTCTGCCAATGCCATCACATGCCTCCACGTGAAAACTATTCTCAGGCCTTCCATTCATGAATCCATTTCTATTTTCCCTCTTCTAAAAATTAGGACAAACTTTTAGGTACAATGACTGGAAGAAGATTAAATTCAACACATGTCATGACTATTAAAATTTTTACCATATAAAGACAAGTTGATGCGTAAAAATTATAGGGAAATTGATAGGAATAGTAAAGAAATTGACTTAATTCAAAAAATTGACTAAATTCAAGATAATCATTCTCCATAGAGAAATATTAAAAGAGAGAGAAAAAAATGCACTAAGTAATGAGTTGGTTTATTCTTCATTGATATCTAATATTGAATTATAATCATGTATTTATAGAAGACTAGTTCTAATGTCATTGGCGCACATGGCTCAAGATAATTGGTTAGTTAATTCAACATGTGCTCTATGAATTAAGCCTTGTGTTAAATGAGCTGCATGTGCTCAAATCCTAACCTAACTGAAGGGATTAACACATGTAGCTCACTTAATACATGACTTAATTCATTAAGCACATATTGAATTAACTAATCAATTATCTTGAGCCATGTGAGCCAATGACATTAGAGCTAATCTCCTATAAGTATATGATTGTAATTCAAAGAAAGTGGTGTCCTAGTTTTTAATTAGATTATTTGACTCTTTACCCATGAGACACTTTGAAAATCTCATAGACCAATAGTGTGATGGATTTAACCTGAGATCTCCAAAGGCATGTTTGGTAGATTGTAATGGTAATTACATAGGAATAGAAATAGGTATTACAATAAATACAAAATGTTGTAATGTAATACTTATTACTATTCGTTTGTTTGATGACAACACAATAATAGAATCCCGAAGACACTGGAAAGAAAGCATTTTAATTTAAACTTAAGATATATTTTAGAAAATATCTTACTCATATAATTATATTTCCTAAAAATAATATTTTTTAAATTTGAAAGAGAGATTAGGTTTTTATTTTATTTACATAATTGTTATGTGCATATGGAAAGTTTATTTATTTGGAAATATATAATTTTAAAAATTAATACACCTACTAAGGAATAGCTATTATAACCTTTTTAGAGATGAATAATTATTTCTCATTTTAAAGAATAACTATTTATAAGGAATGACTATTTCTTGTAATAAAAACATAACCAAACTACTGAATAGTTATACCATAGAAATAACTATTACATTACAGTGACTATTACAGTCTATCAAATATACCCTAAGTTTATGTCACACTCTAGATCAACGAGCACACCACCCGAGTATCCCCTTGAAGGAACATATTCATTATTATATCATTTTGTAAGTTTTATATAATAAATTTTATAGTAGTTTTAGCATATTTCTAAGTTGAGTAAATTACAAATTTCATCCCTAAAGTTTAGAAGTATTTGGATTTTACACTTTAAAGTTTCTGAATTTAAATTTTATTTCCTGAAGTTTAGGGTGTTTGGATTTTACACCTTAGCGTTTCAAAATTTAGATTTTACTCTTTAAAGTTTAGGAGTGCTTGGATTTTATACCCCAAATTATGAAACTATAAGGTATAAAATCCAAACCTCCTAAACTTAAGGGAATAAAATCCAAACATCTCTAAAATATAGAGGTAAAATCTAATTACCCTCAAACTTTAAGGGGTGTAATTTGCATTTTATTCTTCTAAGTTCAAATATTGATAAATAAAAATCAAATAATATTTTGTTTTTAAGAATAATTAAATTCAGTACATAATTTACTATATGATAAACTTGCTTTTTGTCCTAAGCCATAAAACAAGGGACATATGATAGTAAAAGACAATAAAAATTGAAATTTAAAATGAGAACCAACCGGAATATTTGGTATTGTTTATTTAATGCGGCCACGCAGAGATGCTATAAAACCAAAAACATCAAGGCAGATAGGCAAGCCATTTGCTCTTAGTTGTAAGCAGAGGCCTATATTGGCTATCCAACTATTGCTGTTGAGCTTAGCATAAATTAGTAATTAATATTCATATATCATGGCGGGGCAGTCACGTAAATGGATGATATTGGTGGTAACAATATGGATTCAGGCATTTACAGGCACAAACTTTGATTTCTCTGCCTATTCTTCGTCTTTGAAATCGGTTCTTGGGATTTCCCAGGTGCAGTTGAATTACTTGGCTGTGGCCTCTGATCTTGGAAAAGTGTTTGGTTGGTCTTCTGGGCTGACCTTGATGTATTTTCCACTCTGGGTGGTGCTGTTCATGGCTGCTTTCATGGGGTGTCTTGGCTATGGCATTCAGTGGCTCCTCATCAGAAACGTCCTCACCTTGCCTTATTTCCTGGTACTCTCTAGAAAACTTCAACTCTAATAATTTCTGTTAGAAATATCAGGAGATATTTTTTAATTATACAATAATATTTAAACTTAAATGGGTTTAGAAAACTAAGCATACTTCTTTGAAGATTTCTAATATGGCATAAGCAGAAATTGGATTTGCAATTGGATGACAATATTGTTGGAGGCCTTGGATTAGAAAGGCACTCTTATATTAATTAATTCATTTTTCAAATCCAAAACTTTTTAATTGAGCAGAAAACTCCTTATTACCTAATTTTCATATTTTTAATTAGAAAAGAAAATTAAAAGGTTGCTAAAGGTCCAAGTGGGACCACCACTGATGTAGAGAGCTACCAACAGTTCTGATATTTTTATTATTTTTGGCTACAGTGAAGGTTAAGATTGAGATTTCAGTGACTGTGGTTGGTTTGGTTTTATTCCTATGTATGACATATATTACTGTTTTTTTTTCTAAAACTCTTTGTGTGGCTAAGAAAAGAAAAGGGATTACTTCACTAGGAAATGAAATTTGTTGGTTTTTGTATGATACTTTGGGGAGTTGGAGTAAAAATAGTGATGGCTGCACTGCACACTAGTAGTTTGTTTATCAAACTAAAGGCTATATTTTACCTATACTTAATATTATAGTTTTTTATACGGAGTTTATGGTGTATTTTTATTTCTGTTCCCCTTGTGTGTAAAAAAGAATTATTTATTTATTTATTTTTATATTTGTTGTAGGCAAAAATCGTCTTATTTTAGAAAATATTATGTTTTTCTAAAATTGTAAATTCTATTTTGAGAAGTAAAAATAAATTCATCCAAACAAAGTAATAACTATTATAGGTGTAATTATTATCCCTTTACAAAGATGTTTTTATTTGATGGGATCCCTATTTATCTAATAGAATTAAGGTTTGAATCTCCTTCCACTTAAAATGAAAATGAGTATATAATTTTTTTTTTTTTTTGGTTGAGGAAAGAGGATATATAAATTTGAATACTCTGGTAACATAAGATACTTTCCTATAAGTTTCTCAAAAAAAAAAAAAAAAATCTTATTTTAAGTATAACCTATTATAATAGTAAATTATTAATAACTTCATGCAACCAAAACTAGTAATTTTTATCTTAGTATACCTTAACCTTTCATGCCCTTACGGTCGCCCACGCTTCAGAAGCAAATAAATTTATTTACTTAAATTTTTTTTTAATAGAGTTATATGGTCATATTGGTGTCTAATCATATTTTACAAAGTGCCCACACTGTTGTTAGGATGGTACCCGCATATATAAGGTGACTAGAGTTGGAGGTTCAAGAGGGACTAATTTATGATACAAGGTCAACAATACCACCACTCACGTTAGGCGGAATGGTGTTTCCCCAAGCCTTAAATGTTTGTGGGCTTTGAGAAACCAAGTTCGAGTGGTCCTGAGTGGAGAGGGGTGGGGGTAGTATATTTGGTTTATTAGATTAGGATTTCTATCTGAGCTCAATATTTATATATATTAATCTATATATATTTCTAAAATTTTTTTTATAAAAAAAAAAAAATTACATTTTACAAGTTTTTATAGACCAAAGGCTGCTGGAGGACTAATATATTTGTAGGGCTATTACTAAATTTTTTTGATTTTTTAAGCTAATGGTAATGGGGCCATTTTAAATTTTAATATTTAAATTATTTGCGTAGATAAATTGTTCGTTGTTTTCAAATCCTAGCCATTATTTTCTTTTCTTTTCATTATATTAGTCAAATACATAAGCCTCCCACCACCAAAAAAAAAAAAATCAAATATATGAGCTGAACTAATTAGCTACATATTTTGAAAAAATAAATGTTGGATTTTATGTTTTTTATGTTATTATTAAAATATATGTAAAGTTTCTTGTCAATCAAATTTATATACTATTTGATCTATTAATTTATTTTGGATGCATAATTTTAGACTACTTATGTAAAATATAAAAATATTTATATTTAGCATTTGTTTGGCTCCAAATTAAAAAAGCTAGCTTATTTTATTATTCAGTTTATTTTTGCTACTTTTCATGGGCTCCATTTCACTTTTTGGCACTATTCATGGATCCTACTGTAATATTTCAGCTAATTTTTATCTTTATCTACAGTACTTTCAACAAAAATTTTCAATTTCAGCAAAATATGCGAATTCCAAACAAACCCTTAATCATTTTTATTTGCTTCACCAAACTTTGTCCTTTATGTTATTTTCAAGTCCTAGCATGCTTTTGGTTTGGGTGTTTTGCCCAATCTGTGCGTTATGCGTTTTTTAGTGGGTCCCATGGATACCATTCACTTTTCCACCAAACTCAGTAAAACACATATTTCTAGGTAAATTTGAGTCCCACAGCATTATTCATATATTTAAAAATTATTTTGTTACAGTATTTTTAGCAATAAGTTTTTAGTTTTCAGTAAATAAGCAGTATTCAAACACACTTCTAGCTAGCCAAATCATTATGAATTTATTATGTAGAATATTTTATTTGTTTTTTAATTATTAAAAACGAATCATAAATTTTATTTTATTTTGTAGAAAATACTAAGGTGATTTATTTTGATCACATTCGGATACAGACACGTGTCTAAAACTAGACATGTGTTTACATCCTAACATGTCTAGTGCACTGGACACAATCCCAACCTAATTATTAAATACTAGATTAATGGGAGTCAATGTATGCACGAATAGCCAAAGTCACCGACACATCGTCTACCAGTACTCTTTGAGGAAAATTGCCTAAAATAATTGAGAGAAATAAGACGAGATTTTTTCACAAGATGTCTCAACTTTTCTTAATCATTTTGGTATTAGTTTACAATTATTTAGAGAAAGATTTGTGATCTCAAATCATGGTTTTTTATTATAAAAATGCCTGTCATGCATTTCAACTTTAGTCAGATGGGGATGGAGCACGCACTTATTGCTAGTTTGCTACACGACTGTTTATCTCTATTTCGAAGATTTAGCCCGAAAGCTCCAAATCAAGAAAACATTATAATATTTTGATCTTTACAAAAATGTTGAAAATTCCAAGAATAATGCAAACCATGCATACCCTAAATTAACCAGCTAACCATGACGTGGGTACATACACATTCTTGATTTGGTAATTTTGGTGTAAGCATGTGAGGAATCTAGAAGGGTAGATCAGATGTTGAGAGATTTGGCCCCTCTTGATCCTACGGTTTAGCTTGGCTTGGAAATCCAGTAATTTAAGTTGAGTTTGGATTACACTGAATTTATTTCTCTCTGTGTTTGGCATTTTTTTTGGGTCCCGTGCACTGTTTATAAGACCCACAAGTACAGATTTCAATAAATCTAAATTTAAAACTGGGTCCCATGACACTATTCATACATTTAAAAATTATTTTACTACAGTATTTTTCGTTTCCAGTTTTTAGCAATAAGTGGTATCGAAATAGGTCCTTAGTGTTTTTTTTTTTTTTTTTTCATTTCTTTAATATCTTTTTCAGTCTATAATAATACTTCCAAATATAGTGAAGCAAATAAAAGAGATTAGAATTAATGAATTTGATAAAAATTAAATTGATATTATATAAAGCAAATTGAAAACACAACAAATTAAGGAATATTCTAGTGTAACATGACTTGATCATGTGCAACAAACACTAACTGCACATTGATAGAAACAGTAACATGGAGTTGCGTGAGTCAGGTTAGATAATATCATTTGTGGTGCTCTATATCAGAAGTTTGAACCTCACCTCCTCCTCCTCCATTATCTACTAATCTCAATTGGACTTTTCCTTTAAATTCCATTATTATTTACCTCTTTCTCTCATTAGCATGTCAAGTTTGGATTAGGATTAGGACTCTATTGTTTGGATCTTACTCACTAAACAGTTAGACATATTTTTAGTAACCTCAAATAGTCCTTGACAACCTTTTTTTTATTGGTAATTTATATACATATATAGTGGGTCTTGGAACCAAGACCTTATTCTCCATCCAATTATTATAGGAGAAGGAAGTGTCAATTGAGCTATAGCTCAATTGGCCCTTGAACACTTGACATTTAGAGCATTTTAGTCTGAAGAAAACTATTTTAGTACCTACCAAAAATGTAGTCTGGAGTGTTCATTTTGGATTAAATAGGTGATTTATATTGTTCTTGGCCTAGCCTGACCAGTTTGATTCATGTCTCCAGGTTATTATTATTATTTTTTTAGGTAAATAAAAAATAAAAAATTATGACATGTTTTTCTGTAAAACGTTAGTAATTTAAAATTCTTCAGAATGATTCCTCTTACATGGTTTTTTTGACATGCAATAAACTTTTAAAGGAGAACCTTTGAAGACCTGATCATATTGTTTCACTTTTGAAACAACAATTAAACAGTAATCCTAAACTCTTAGGATCATTATGAATTTTCAAAAGACTAATTAGGATAAACCAAGTGTATTCTTGTCCGTTATTCTATTATATTTACAGACTTTCTGTTATCTTGTTAGTTGACATATCATTTTTTACTACTATTAATGCTGTTTTAAGTAGTCTCAAATAAAAAATTGTTGCATACCTGCATGATATCAGATCTAATATTCATTTATATTAATCGAATCTCTCTGCTATTGCCAATGTAAAGGGAAGATCAAACTGTTGGTACAGGATTGTGTCTAACCTCTGGCTGATCTTAGAAACGTTGCATGTGATGGATGCTTTTTTTTTTTTTTTTTACCTGGCAAGTCATGAAAAAAAAATATGGATCCATGTCTAAGTGAATTAATAATCTGAAGGTACAGAGATTGCATGTGATTGTCAGCCAGGTGTTTCTTTTCGTTTTTTGAGTCCTTCCAACTCCCTTTTTGTTTCTGATTACTTTGACTTCTGTATAATTCATCAAACATGGACTAACTTTCAATCCGCACAATTTGGTATAAAAAAAGAAAGATAAAGAACAGTTTTTCTCAGACTTTTAAACTATTTCCATTCTTCATTTTCTCTCTGATATACAAAAACCATTCTTGGCATTTTGTTTGCAAGTTCACAATGAAAAGATATCATAGATAGGGATAAGAAAATTAACTTTGTTGCTGGATGGAGGGGGAGGAGATGGGGGTGTTTAATTAACCTTGTTTGGATTTTTTTTTAGAGGCAGGAGGGGAAAGGAGTTTTGGGGATTTTGAAGGGTAAGATACCCCTTACAAACTCCTCATTTTTTATTCCCTTAATTGGAAGAATTAATAGAGGAAGGTTTCACATATATTAAAAAAATTTAATTATCAATTGCGTCTCTATAATGTCAATTTAGATCGATTTCATTAAATCCAACAAAAAAGTAGTATAGATGTCAATTTATATGGTTTCTTACTTTCTTATCATTTCATCGTACTTCCCTTTTTTTCTTTAAAAAAAAAAAAAATACAAACAAAGGGGAGATATATATTCATCATCCTTTTACTTAATTTTTAGAATATCCAATTAAGGAGAAGGTATAATTATTTTTTGTTCCCTCTCCTCTCTTTCCTGTCATAACCTTTACTCCCCTCGCCTTCCAAACTTCTAAACAAACTACTAAATATGGAATTTTTTTTTCATGGAATTGGGCCAGACACATGACATACTATAGTCAATGAAGTGTGAAGTATTTTTGTTTGTGTACAGTTACTGCAATCTTATTAATTTGCATATCTTCAACATTAACAACTGTTCTAGTGAGATTATCAGTCGTTTAGATGGCATCCAATAAAGTGATCATAATCCATTTATAATGAGCACCATTGACCGATGTTTTTCATGGAAGCACACAAATATAATTATTAATGTTTGAATTGCATATTCCAGCTAGAGCAAGATTTTAACCCATCTAATAATTAGTGAGATAAAATTTTGCAATCATACTGTATTCCAATTATGTTGTTGCTAACTCAAATTTGATTCACAAATACACTAGCACCATAAATATGTTGTTTGTGGCCTCTGATAATGATAAATCTTTTCCATTGTGGAACTTGTTTGTTTCAGGTCTTTCTTCTCTGTTTGTTGGCTGGGTGTAGCATCTGCTGGTTCAACACTGTGTGTTTTGTTCTTTGCAATCGAAACTTTCCAGCTAATCGACCCCTTGCCATCTCTCTGACAGTAAGCTACAATGGTGTAAGTGCAGCCTTATACGCTCTTGCTGCCAATGCAATTGATCCTTCATCTGATGCACTATATCTTCTTTTGAATGCCCTCTTTCCTCTGCTCACTTCTGTTGTATCACTAATACCAATTCTTCGCCAACCATCTCTAGACCCTCTTCCACCTGATGCAGTTCGCCGTGACTCCCTTATATTTCTCCTTTTGAATTTCTTAGCAGTTGTTACCGGTATTTACCTTCTTATCTTTGGTTCTACCACAACTGATTTAACAACAGCTCGTATCCTCCTTAGTGTAGCCATTTTCTTACTAATCTTCCCTCTATGTATCCCTGGCGTTGTCTATGCTAAAAATTGGTTCCGTACCATTCATTCTAGCTTTCACTTTGACGGCTCTGGCTTCATTCTTGTTGAGGCAGATGATCTTGAGCTTCATAAGGAGCTCCTTTCACGTCATGCTAGTAGTATTGGCCCTACTGGAAATGGATCACTCACTCATCTCTTAAGTGATAATGGATCTGTGATTGCAATCACCAGACAGAAAACTGGAGAGATTGAAGGATGTTGTCAGGGAATGCTTGTTAGGGATCAGTTGGCAATGCTTGGGCAAGAGCACCCAGCTGGAGTGCTTGTACGTAGGTTCGATTTTTGGCTATACTATTTGGCTTATTTCTGTGGAGGCACAATTGGCCTTGTGTATAGTAACAATCTAGGACAGATAGCACAGTCATTGGGACAAAGTTCAAAAACTACCACCCTCCTTACTCTCTATTCATCATTCTCCTTCTTTGGCCGATTGCTTTCTGCAGTACCAGACTACATTCGCGCGTAAGTAATCACAACTGTTACTTTTACAGTGCTTTTGTAAATAGATTGATGATGAATGACTACTAATGCACAGTGACTAGTATCAATGTCCTTATTTCAATGGATATTTTCGAAAAATATGAAGAGAAAAGAACATTAGGAAGAGAGAACATGGAGTCTGCATAATGCTTATGCTTGCATTTTAAAATTTTGATCATAATCTAAGAGAACAGATTCCTCTCTACTTCATGGTCAAAATTTTTTTCTTAGATTTGACGGTGTACAGAGTTTCTTAAAATTTTATTTCTTAGATTTGACGGTGTACAGAGTTTCTTAATTTGAACAATGAAATGGATCCATTTCAAATGGAGAGGATCCTAACACAATGAGATACTAATGTAAAGGATCAATGCATGTGTTGTTGTCAAACTTAATTGAAGTTTCTAAAATGTTGTAAAAAATTTAAGAAGATGTAGCATAATAACCAATATTTTACAACACTTACAAATTATTACTTGTGCAGAAAGTTCTATTTTGCTAGGACTGGATGGCTGACCATTGCACTTTTGCCAACCCCAATTGCATTCTTTTTGCTAGCAAGTTCAGACAGTGCGGTCGTACTGCATGTTGGCACTGCACTGGTTGGGTTGAGCTCTGGGTTCATATTTGCTGCTGCTGTATCAATTACGTCCGAGCTGTTTGGACCTAACAGCGTAGGCGTCAACCACAACATTCTCATCACCAATATCCCAATTGGGTCACTTGTATATGGATGTCTTGCTGCATTAGTCTATGATGCCAACATAAGCCCTGGCTTAGGAAACATACTAATGTCTGATTCGGCAGTGTGCATGGGGAGGCAGTGCTATTTCTTAACATTTTTGTTATGGGGTTGCATATCAGTTCTGGGACTAGTTTGTAGTATGCTGTTATTTTTTAGAACCAGACATGCTTATGACCTTTTTGAACAGAACCGTATTTCAACACAACTGTATTAGTGGGTTGTGGTTAGGTTCAAATAGAGAGTTGGAGAGGCACTAACTCGTACAGATATGTCAATTGTGTACTATTGTTTAGGCTCTTCCACAAATGAAGAAGGTTTCCTTGTTTTTACTAAATTTTGGAGAGAGAGAGAGAGAGATGTTCTGAGCAAAGATTTTGCCAATGACATAGTGGTTTCTGTGGTGACAATGTTAGGATGGCTCTTGTAAACATGGAAGATATATCACTAGTGAAATTATTCAATATTTGAATGTAATACTTTCTTCTCTTGATAGGGCCTCATTTGAGACCCTTAATACATGATAGTGAAGAGAAGAGATAAATTATGTAGTTGGACAACGTTATATTGAATTTGATCAATCGTAGGATTGATTTGTTTTGAAGTAATTTCCAAACTTTTATTTATTTATTTATAATTTTAGTAATTTTTTATGTAGTCTATGGAAAACTTTTCAAAATTACCATAAAATTATTGTAAAATAGCAAAAAATAATTTACTACTTCGTAAAGTGAATATCAAGCATCTTCTCAAAAAAAAAAAAAAAAGTGAATATCAAGCAAATCAGTGGAAACTGGAAATTATCTTTTTAGAAGAAGCCTATACCTTTTCCCACCTACCTCCTCTAGTCTGAGTTTGTTTAGTTTGCAATTTTGATCTGTGTACCTGTCTCATATTTTGGATGTTCAATTATCTTCCTTCTCTTCCTTGTGAGGGGTCTTGAGCTTGGGGTATATTTGCTATTTACTTAATTTTCACAAATAATTTCATTAAGTAACCTCAAATGAAACTATGTTGTTATGTAGCCTCATTTGGAAGTGAACTCGAGGCTCTAAGAGTTGAGTTTCAAAGGGTAACTCGAGTTTTAGAAACTGAAATTTTATGGAGAAAAACCTACATTTAGGTTTTTTATTTTTATTTTTTTATTTAAATTTTAAAATTCTCACTAAAACTTGAGTTTGAGAAACTCATCTTCCAAATGAGTCTACTTAGCAATACAATTTCGTTTCAGACTACTTAACGAATTGTTTGTTAAAATAAAATAAATAGCAAAAAAAAAGCGCTTAACCCTATATCTTGTACTTCACCGAGTCCAATTATGGGCATATTTTTGGGCTTTGCAGATGTATCTTTGAATTGTACTACAAGAAGTCTGTACGAGATAAAGATTCCACTGCAAAAATGTAAATAGGATATTTATTGTTATTGGGCCTTCAAATTTAAGGCCCAAATAAATAAATTAACCCGGTACTGTTTGTGTTTGGCTCTGAGAAAAATCAATGAAATAATTGCGATTTTTACTTTTATTTTTATTTTTTTGAGAATTTTTTATTATTATTATTTTTTGATTGAGAGTTTATTTGCACTATGTTTTGTTTTGTTGTTGAGAATATAAAGTAAAGTAAATCCATAAATTCTATCTGCCATCTAGTCATATTTGTAACTTTTTTGTTTTCTTTTTTCTCCTCATCTCATCTGAGTTCAAAGATAAACAATGAAAAAACTTTTTTTTTTTTTTTTTTTTTTGTAATTACATTATTTTTCCTTGAGATTTGAAGAAAATAACACTCCCTTCATTTATGTTAATATTAGGAATGGAGTATTCCAAAATTTTAATGATTTTTTTAAACCAAATTTTAACCATGGTTAGTAAAGAGTAGTTGCCTTAGTGTCTTCTCTTGTACTGTTATCTTGGATCTGTGATATGTTTGGTTCTACTGTTTGGTAGGGCTGTTAATTTGTATGTAGCTTTGTTTTTGTTCAGTGAAAATTTACTGATTTATCAAAAAGCATTCACCTATTTATTTATTTCAATTGTAGAGAATGCTATCATCTGTGCTCTAAACAATTTAAAAGAGTTTGAAATGTTAATCAAAATTGGTAGTTCTTGTATATACCAATTCTTGTAGATTAGTCATTGCTTTCTTCTTTCATACCCTCATTAAATTTTTTGTACTGCTTTCATTCTTTTCTTTGGTATGACAGCCAGCTAAAGGATCTCAATCTTATGTGTAGGTTCTATAAATAGATTTTTGGAATTATTACCGTGTATTGTTAGGGTTAACTGTATAGCTGTTTTGAGTAGCTTGAAGTTAATTTTATTAACTTGAGTTGGGTTGTGCCTTAATTTGTTGATTTGATTTTTTAAATATGAAAAATTCTATTTATATAACCAAACTAACTGTAGTGCTGTGTTTTTGTACTTGGGTCCTAGATACAATGTTTATTTTTTGTTTTCTTGACCAAAGGTTTTGTTGTGGATTATTGATATGTGGATTATAATAGTTTTAGGATTCATTGAGAAAGAGTTTGGCGGAATTTTTTAACTAAGAGGGGTAAAAAGAACAACTTTTGATTGGGTTCATGTTTGAGTGTTTTAAATCATTGGTTTTTTACTGTATTTTTTAAAATTTGATATTGTTCTTATGTTGAACTTTCGGTTGGTTAAGTTTTTGTTATACCATCATAAAACCAACTATGATTATGATTGTAGGGTTCAATTCAGGTGGCACAACGATATGATCACTTGGTAAGATAAGAGATTTATGGTGGTGACAAGTTTTCTACTGAACTTCAAGATCAAACATTCAAATTAACCCTTTTAAGAAGAAAATATTGGATCAACTTTAGCGTGCATGGACAAGTTGGAGAGAACTATAGTTCTTTGCTGTTATCATTAGGTCAGTTTGTTGAAGGAGTATATAAATAGGTGATTACCATGTTGGGAAATTAACATCATTTGTTGGAGCTTCTTAATGATAGATGTAGTAAGTACAAGTTGTTACGGTAGAGCTTTTGTCAGTGTATGGTATAAATATGTTAATAGGGAGGTTGTTGGATGGGGTTTATGGGTTTCCTTGGGAATAAACTACAGACTATATTAATGTATTTTGAAATGATTCTTACTAAACTTTTTTTTTTTTTTTTGATCGGAGTTACTAAACTTATTTTGTATCTATGCTTAGTATTTTTTTTATTAGCATTATTATTTTTTTAAAAAGACAATAAAGGAAAGGCTAGATATCACAGTTCTTATTCATGGGTAAACCTTGAAAGTGAATTGTCTATGTTGCTTGCATTAATCTGTTGGGAGTTTTTTTTTTTTGTGTGCAATTGAGTCATTTCATTTCTTAGGAGTTGGTCAAGCTCTTGCAATATAATGGGTTGGGAAGGCTGTACATGACTGGCAGAAATAGAAATATATTGAATATATGTATCCGCAAAAGTATATTACTTTGTATTATCTTCAAAGTATGACATGGACATTTAAACCGATTTTTTTTTGGTGAACAATTTATCAATATTTCTTTAAACGTTGTGTTGAAAGGTTTGACTAATTTGGCATATCACAAGTTGTTAGGTTATGTTTAGTAATTGTAATTAACAAAATGATTTAAGAAATTTGGAGTATAATAATTTTTAATAAAAACTTTAATAACATATGCTTTTAAAAAAAATAGATTTCATTAGAAATTAAGCTAAATGAGTACGTCGGTCAAACTTACATGTTACAAGGTAAAGGCATTATAAAAAATTCACAATTTATAACAAAATTTTCATTGTGCATGATTGTAAGCGTTTAAGGAAGAAATTTCAACCAAAGCATGGTACAATATTTTTTTTTGTGAATTTAATTATTGCTTTCTAATGCAGAGCCAATTTATGGTTTTTGTTATAACTTTTGGAAGTTTTTAGAGAGTGATTAGATTTTACCTTTACATTGTATAGCTCTAAAAAGATAACTTAATTATATGGATATATCCATATCTTACGTAGTTATTCTAATCATGTAGAAAAGTTTATTAAGATTAAGTAAATAGTATTACCCATGCATACAATAATCTTGAAGGCAGCAAGGGTGTTGAAAACAATGACTGTCACTATGGACAGAGCTCAAAGGAGAAGCGTCATGTCTACAAGGAATTAAGTAAGATAAGGAAGTTCCCAATGGGGTTTCGGACTAGTCAAATTGTATATGAAGACTGACATAGCTAAGGATTCATTTTGGAACATCCTCTCATGTGTATAAATTTATAGTCTGATGGGATTGTAGGATATGAGTATGGAATAATTAGAATAGACGCGTGGGGATAAAATTTTAAAATGTTACCAAAATAATGTAAATATCAAAATAAAATGCTGTCATCAGACAACCAAAATTAAATGCAACATATACTTAACAATTAAGATAATGAAGATACTTAAATTTTTTTTTTTTTAAAGAAATGAGATAGATACTTTAATTAGGTAAGCTTATTCAACTGACACACGCATATTTCCTCAAAAGAAAAAAACCAAAACAGTATGGGTCTGGCTCCCCATATTGTTTTTTCAAGAACGGTCTAAAATGCATTTTTTCTAAAATGCCGTTCAAACCCACCTCTTCTTTTCCTGTCAAAACCACCACCCTTCACGGACGAAGACAGAGAGATCAACCTGTTTATAGTTTGGGAGTACAAAGTGCAAGTACCCCCAAAATCAAATAGGTGGTTGTTTTTTCTAGTTTCTACTGTAAAAACCCAAAATAAATATATATATAACATCAAGCATAGTCTAGCTCTAGCCCCCTAGTGGAACATGACCAAATTGCAAAGCTGACAAGGTTGTAAGAAAACCTGACCAAGCTCAACTTTTGACGACCACCTTCGAGTGAGCAAACTGTATCAGGGACTGTGAAGTCTAAGTAAAGTGAACTATCAATACTCAGGTAATCTCTCACTCAAATCTTCATATTATGAATTCTATATAAAGTTTGAGATTTGATATGCTTGATTAGATTGTTGGGTCATGATTTATTTAGTGTGCTATTGCAAAGAGAAATGAGAAAATGTTGGGTATGATAATATTTTTTTGTGGTGCTGAGAAACCACAGAAAGTGAATTCCTTATTTTATGTTTATGAGTACATTATAGGTTATGTGATTTGGTTCATTTGATAGGATTCTGGGTTGTGATTTGTGCATTGTGTTTGTGCTGTTTGAAGAGAATAATCAAATTCGGAATCCAAACTTCGCTTAAAAACTGAAAAAGCCTGAACAGGCCTAGGCCCGCCTCTGCTTCTAAGGTAAAAAAAAAAAAACTTCATTAAATTTTCAACTAATCTTTTTTGTTTGGATAAATGTGATAATTTCTATTAAGGAAATTTCTAATTGCTTTTTTGTTTGGATAAATGTGATAATTTCTATTAAGGAAATTTGAAGTTCAAGTGTTGGGTTCTGAGAGTTGCTAATTAATTTGAACCAGTGTTTGCTAATTAGAGCTCTTTTTTATTCATCCCTAGCTACACTAACTTTGAACTGAAGAGTACAATGGCTAGCAATGCAACGGCTAACAGGTTGAATTCCCGTTGGAAGCAAGCGCCTCTCTTAGGCCCCGGTGGGATTATTGGGATAGGAGTAGCGCTAGCCGTTGTTCTCATGGTTACCTTGATTCTGTCCTTTATTTGGTGGAAGATGATGAACCAGCCAGAACCGGAAGAGCACAATGCGGAGCTTCCTCATGATCATCAGCCTCCTCTGCCGGAACTACCGCAAAGAGATTTCCATGCCGGTGAAGCTGCCACGGACTGCCCTGTCTGCCTTGAGGAGTTTGTGGAGGGTGAGAGCCTCGTTGAGCTTCCTACATGTCTCCATGCATTCCATCCTGCATGTATTCAGACGTGGTTGACTCGGAACCATGCTTCTTGTCCTGTTTGTAGACTCCACATAGGGCTACAAGTTGACAGTGTTGTCTAATTGGGCTTTTAGTCTAGCAAAAATAATATGGGCTTTTTTTTTTTTTTTTTAAATATATATAATGTTGTTTAGAATGATTGGGCCTTTGTTTATATTACAATTGATCAAATCCAAAACTATTTGATGTTGTAGAATGATGAATTTTCTCTTGTTGCATTAAATGGAAATATAGATGTGACAAAGATAATGGTTTTATGTAGGCATTGATTTTTTAGTTCGGGGTGCTTGGTCATCCTCTAAGTGGAGTCAGTGGACTTCCTTTCTCTTTTTTTTTTGATAAACAACACTCAATAAAACATTCATTAATCCAGAACAAAGTTCAAATTGATTACATCACATTGTATTTGGTCCTTAATAACTAAGGGGGTATCCTCTACCCAAACAATACAATCATCTAAATTTTTGGCATTTTTTGCCAATATGTGAGCTGCCCTGTTGCAGCCCCTTCTGGTGTGGACAACCTTCCACGCACTAAATTGTCTCAGAGACCATTCAATGCCTTCAATTACCTTCCTTATGGAGCTTTGAATGGGACCTTGCCCTCACAGAGCACTCACCACAATCTGCGAGTCGCTCTCAATGATGATGTCTTTGAGTCCAAGATCCCATGCCAATTGTATCCCCTCCTCCACGGCTTTGGCTTCCGTCTCCAATGCACCCAAAGGCAGCTCCATGCGTTTACTCATCGAACCCATCAGCTGGCCCCTTTCATTTCTGATCACAACACCTACTCCACAACAACCAATACTCCCAAAAACAACTCCATCTGTATTGATCTTGTACCAGCCGAGACTAGGAGGATTCCATGAGGGCATACCTGAATTAGGAGGCCGAGGATTAACTTGATGAGTCTGCCTCACTTCCTCTGCATACTCCGCTGCAAATCTTACCATTTCAGCTACTGTTTTTCCACTCCCTTCATGTCTGAGTTTGTTCCGGTTACTCCATAAACTCCAACCCGTAATTGCAAACAAAACCCAATCAACCGCCGGGCATCTCTCCTTTATTTCCCAAACAATGTCCACAAAGTCCAGGCAAGGCTCAGGCAAAAGGGGAAGCTTTATCTTTGTTGCACTCCAAACCTTTGCTGCTGTTTTACATCCCCACAGTATATGGCTGACAGTTTCATCTCTTCCACACACATCACAGCTAGTTTCCACCTCCATACCTTTCGACTTTAATCTAAACTTTGTTGGGAGAATGTTTTTGCACGCCCTCCACATGAAGTGCCTAATTTTGTTTGGGCAATCCAAGTTCCAAATGAGCTTCCAAATGGCTTTAGATTTCGACCCATCTGAACTTTCCCCTCTTTCTCCCTGCTTATTTAGCTTCGGCATCAACTTCTGGGCTGCCCAGTAGGCACTCTTCACAGAAAAACAGCCATTAGGAGTCCAAGCCCACACTATGGAGTCTTTGGGAAGCCTAGGACTAAGAGGAATTCCCAATACAGTTTCAGCTTCATGGGGAAGGAAAGAGTTTCTAACCAAATTAGCATCCCAGCCACGTGTCTCCCTATTGATAAGATCCGAAACCATCACAACATTACTTGAAGGGCCCCTTGGACTGATAACTTTGAATGAGTCCGGATTTGGAATCCATCTATCTTCCCAAATATGAACCTTTTCCCCATTTCCAATTACCCATCTAGAGCCCTTCACTACTAAGTCCTTGGCTGCCATGATACTCCTCCAAACATAGGATGGTCTATAGCCCAATTGCGCCTCCCGAAAGGAACACCCCGCAAAGTACTTTGCCTTAAAGACTTTATGGACGAGGGAGTGTGGATTTTGTTGGATTCTCCAACCTTGCTTTGCTAAGAGCGCTAGGTTGAAAGTCTTCAAGTCTCTGAAACCCATGCCCCCCTCCATCTTTGGAATGCATAGTTTGTCCCAAGATATCCACGCCATTTTTCGCTCTTCATCCTTCTGCCCCCACCAGAAATTTCTCACCATAGAGTTCAACTCCTTGCATAAAGAGTCCGGGAGTTTGAAACAACTCATAGTATAGGTAGGCGTGGCTTGGGCTACAGCTTTTATAAGGATTTCTCTCCCTGCATTAGAGAGAAGTTTACCTTTCCATCCCGCAATTTTCCTTCCCACCATCTCTTTGATATGATTAAAGGCTTTCCTCTTCCCCTTACCCACTAGTGGCGGCAACCCAAGGTATTTTTCATGATGTCTTACAATTTGAGCTCCAAACAAACCTTTTACTTGGTCTTGGACTTCCCTACTTGTATTCTTACTGAAAAATAAGGAAGTTTTCTCTTTATTAAGCCTTTGCCCCGAATCCCTTTCATACTCCTCAAGCACCTTCATGACTCGATTAGCTTCATCAAGGGAAGCCCTACAAAAAACTATGCTATCATCCGCAAAAAGAAGATGGGAGATTCTTGGAGCACCCTTAAATACTGCCACCCCTTTAATATTCCCTAATGCCTCCTCCTTTTTTAACATAGCCGTCAACCCCTCCACACATAGAAGGAAAAGGTAAGGGGAAATAGGATCGCCTTGTCTAAGCCCCCTCGATGGGATGATATTTCCTTTGGGAACACCATTGATCAAGACCAAATAATTAACCGAGGTCACACACATCATCATAAGTGAAACCCACCTATCATGAAACCCCAATCTTCTCATCATTGCTTCCAAAAATCCCCATTCCACCCTATCATAGGCTTTACTCATGTCGAGCTTTAGAGCCATAAGGGCTTCCTTTCCTTTCCTTCTTTGGTCTATACAGTGCATTGTTTCAAAAGCCACTAGTACATTATCTGTAATGAGTCTTCCAGGGACAAAAGCACTCTGGGATTCATCAATCACCAAAGCAAGGACTCTTTTCAGCCGGTTAGCTAGGACCTTAGCTATTATTTTATACAGGACATTACATAGACTTATTGGTCTAAATTCAGTAATTTTTTGAGGGTTTTTAACTTTTGGAATAAGGCAAATGTAAGTTTCATTTAAACCTCTAGGCAAAATTCCAGCATTCAACACATTCAAAACACAATTAATCACATTAGTACCAACCAAATCCCAGTAATTTTGATAGAAAATCGGGGACATACCGTCTGGTCCGGGAGATTTTGTTGGGTGCATCTGTTTGATAGCTCGCGTCACCTCGTCTGCCTTGAAGTCTGCTAATAACTCATTGTTCATTTCAAAAGAGACCCGGGTATCAATTGCGTCCAAACTGGCTTCAAAGGGAGAGCGGTGATCGGACTTGAAAATATTAGCAAAGTACTCCAGAATTGTGCTCTCTATACGCCCCTGATCTTCCTGCCACACTCCATCCGAATCTTGCAACCCCATTATCCTGTTCCGCCTACGTCTTTGACTAGCAGTGGCATGAAAAAACTTAGTGTTCCGATCTCCCCATTTGATCCAAAGCGCTCTAGACCTTTGGTTCCACATGATCTCCTCCCTCAGAAGAGACTCATTTATTACTGCCTTCAAACTCCTAATCTCCTCTGCCTTCTCATTTCCCTGTTCTGTGGCTTCAAGAACTTGGAGTTTTGACTGATTTTGCTTCAATAACTTGTTCACATGCCCAAAGACACGCCAATTCCACCTCTGTAATTGATCTTGACATTGCTTCAACTTATCCATAATCGTTGATCTTGAGTCGCAATACAGAGGATCCCATACCGACTCAATAACTTCCCTACATCCCTTCTCCCTCGTCCACATAGCCTCGAACATAAACCTCTTCTTTGTCGACTTTTTTTCCTGATTACGCTTCAATGCAAGGACCAGTAGACAATGATCGGAAATGGAAATTGAGCAATGTTGCACGCTGGCCTCTGGGTACATCTTCAGCCACTCATCGTTTGTAACCATTCTATCAAGCCTCAACTTAGTTCTCTGATCACCATGTCTTCCATTGCACCAGGTGAACCGTTGCCCCACAAAACCCAAATCAGCTAAGCCACACCTTTCCAAACATTCTCGAAACTCTGCCATCTGCTTGCCATTTCTTTCCAAACCCCCTGACTTCTCATAAGAGAAAGCTATCTCATTGAAATCGCCGAAAACGATCCATGGTAGATCGCTTTGAGTTTGAAGAGCTTCCAACAACTTCCATGATATGTGTCTCTTTTCAGTATCCGGATGACCGTAAAAACCGGTGGCTCTCCAAGGGGTGGACGAATCATTTTCACACACAACCACATCAATATGGGAATTTGAACAACTCTTAAAACTCACCTTAGCACCCTCCTTCCACAATAGTGCAAGTCCACCGCTCCTGCCATCACTTGGGACGGTAATACCTTGTGTGTAGTTCAGCTTTGATTGAAGCCCTTTTATTCTGCTAATACTGGCCTTTGTTTCAGCTAAAAAAACCAGCAGGGGTTCTCGTGTTCTCACCTCATCGGCAAGAGTTCGAACCGCCAAAGTAGACCCCATACCTCGGCAGTTCCACGCCATCACGATCATTGAGCTCGGCGGGGCTGCGCCGCAGCCACCGCCTCTCTGCCAACCGTCTCTTCTTCATTCTCTAGGGTGAGTTTCCTCTGGTTCTTTCCCTTTCGTTTTTTCTGGTCAACAACGTTGGGATCTAGTTCTAGCAATGGAGTTGGACCCAAACGTTTTTTATTCTCCTGACCGAGGCCCACTTCAGTGCTCTTTCTGCTTGATTCTCTTGCTAGACATTTCCAGTGTCTAGTTGTTGGGCCAAGAGTTTCAGTAGTCCAGCCCTTATTTACCTCAAAAATCATCGCAACTGGGCCTTGTGGGCCATCCATTTTACCCGGCTCAGTTTCCTGCTTTACCGCGTTCGTGTCTGGCGCCAATTCAAAATTGAATTTTGGCTCACTCCCCTGTTTTGATGCACTCACCCACTGCATAATTTCAGTCTCCTCAGTATGGATTAACTTCGAGTTTGTAGCCCTTTCACTATTTTGTGCTTCAAACTCTCCTGCCTTTTCTTCTCTCAGCTGGGCCTTTCCTTCTTTGTGAAAGCTTTCTGTCAATTGCTTTGGGAGAGGCAGATTTGTTTTAACCCAGGTAGGGCTATCGTCACCCCTGTCAGCTAGCCTAGGCACGTGAGGGCTCCCCACACAACCGGCCACTCTCAGTTCATTGTCGTACCTCTTCTCCGTCTCCGGTCTATTTCCGGTATCTCCTCCTTCTTCGAAACCTCCTTCCATACCTGAGCTGTGATCCACCTTAAATCCTCTCCTCATGGGCTCTCCTCTTAGCCAAGCGCCATATTGAAACTCTCCATTCAATTGAAGAGCATTTGCATGGCCTTCCGGACACTCCTTGATACCGTGACTGAGCATACCGCACTTGTAGCAGAAGTTTGGTAGCCGTTCGTACCTGAAGTTAATCCAGCGATGCTCCCCTCCTTCTATGGTCACTTGCTTTCCCCTCACTAGGCGTTTCGTAACATCAATTCGAACTCTCACCCTCAAGCACTTTCCCCATTGAACTCCTGACTCCGAAACATCCACATCCAAAACTTCCCCTAACTTAGAGCCTATTACAATCCCAGTCTCCCTGGTTCTGCTCTTTAATGGCAAATTGAACATCTGGATCCAAAAGGGAGACCACTTCAGGTCTATCTCCTTAGGAGTTAGTTCGGCTTCAAAATCTTGAATGATTACTAACTGTTTCTCATAACTCCACGGACTCATGTCCAAAACTCTCCTTTTTTCCTTTTCGTCACCGAACTCCACCAGAAAAATATCTTCCTCTATCTCTGAAAGATACACTCCCTTTTTTGGTTTCCACATCATCCTTAGATTCTTTCTCAAAGCGTCTAAACTGATACTTCTGTGTGTGAGAACTTTCAAAACAGCGCAAAACTTCCTTTTCTCTATTGCCGCTTTTGTGCTACCACTCCCAAGCTCAACGTCATCCGCCTCTTCCTCCATAAAAGACAACTTCTTCCATAGCTCTTCCAACTCCTCCGCCATAATTCCCCCCCCCCCCCCCCCAGCTCTACAATAGATAAAACTTTTATCGTTTTCTACACCCACCAATTATACATAACAAACCACCGATGACCTTACCAAAGGAAGGTCAGAAAAACTCTTGCAATAGAATGCAAGATGCTCACCTGCTGCTACAAGCCAAAAGGCTAGAGAGCACTGATAGGTGTTGTACTGATAGTGGACTTCCTTTCAGCGTGCCCCAACGTGAACTGCCCTTAGACTAGTAGCTTATTACCCTCTAAACTTGGTAGTTTAAAATATAAAAATAAAAAATCAAACACATGGCATATCATAATTGGTAAAACACAAAAAGTGATACAAAAAATTTATATTCCAGCATTTCTACCTCTTTTACTTTCCAAACTTCTATGCTCCTTTAGAGATTTTTTCTCGTTCATCCTTGCCTCGTTCAAGTTCTTCTTGCAGCCTCGTGATCTTGTTATAAGTCCGTCTCTTTCTCTCCCTTTTCATCTTTGATCTTTGTAGAGTCATCTAAAAGTTACTTGGTTTATTTCCAAAGTTCAATGGGATGGACAAGCTAGGAAGGCTGATTAGCAACCGAAAAAGATGGCTCAATTTAGAAAGATCTATTCCCTTTGATAGTTCTGATCAAACGGAGAGTTAGGTTCCCTCTTCTCCCCCTCCAATGATGATATGCCTTTTAAGTTTCAGTCTCCATTGATGCTCACGCATATCCAAAAAAATAAAAAAATAAAAATTAACAATGGGTTTGCTTAATTATTTGGCTAATAAAAATATATTAGTTGGTGTAACTCAATATTTTTATATTATTATTGGATAAATATTTTGTCAATCTTCACACGTTATCATCACATATTCACACTTATCAAATTCGAGGAATTTTAAACTAATCGAATGTCAGTTACTCTTTTTTAAAAAAACCTACCAAAGTGATACTCTTTATTTTTCTAATAAAACTTATTACTTGAAAAAAAATCTACCAAAATTGTCTACCCGCAAAATAAATTTCCAATACTCTCAGTTGAACCTTAGCTTTTGTTGAGAGAGAGAGAGATGTGAAAGAAAAGAAAACTATAGGACATTACACCAAGTGCTGTATAGCTCAAAGGCATAGCCTGCTCTCCTTTATTAGGAGAACCAGATTCAAATCCCCCCTCACATTGTTGCTATCGAATTAGAGCAAGAGATTACAAATAGCACTTGCACTGCAAGAAGTTAGTCCCTGGTAATTTCAAATTCAGCACCAATTGGTAGAAGATCACTTGGGTGGCTGTAATTTGGTAATCCACCAACAACATCAGATGAGTCTAGTTCTGGAAGCTCCAGGAAACTGACTGGTTTTATGTTATCAGTAGGGGCAAATAATATATAATCAAGAGTATTGGTGAAGTCCGGAGTGCAGTTTGTAAATGGGGGTTCTCCTCTCGTAAAAGCATAGACACTGCACAAGGGAATAGGCATGTACTCTAAACACTCCACAGCTGGTGCCAATGGAGAGTTTCCTGGAATAAGGTACTGGTAAACCTGAAACAAGAAGAATGTTATAGCCATTTCAAGAACTTATGAGCTATAAACATTAACTCATCTCTATAAAAGCTTACAAACTAAGGTAAAACATTATCCGAATCTGTCAACCAAACAAAGCCACTTGTAAACTACTTGGGTTTCTTTGACTACCAACTACCAAGTTTATTGGACAATTTGGCTGGCTAGCAGCGAAACCAACAAAGCTTTGCTTCTATTTCTTGCTCAATTTTTGCTTCTTGATACACTTCAATGAAAAACAAATATATTAATTCAATTTAAACGTTACATATTTATCCAATTTACAAGCCAAACCATTCAAGACTTCTCTTTCTTTCTTTCTTTCTTTTTTTTTTTTTTTTTTTTTTTTTTTTTTTTGGGGTGTAATTATCCCTCTAAAAAGAAAATATATATATATTTTTTGGTTAAAAAAGTGATAACTAAAATCATATACATTCATTGTGACTTTTTGTACTTGAAATTATTAAATGTGAAGGTTAAAAGATTTACATATACAACCCTTGATAAATAAGATTATTTAAGGGTCTCTTGATCTTCAAAATAAGATTTAAAAAAAAAAAAAAAAACTCAATCATGCACAAAAACCACATAATACAACCAAATACAAATACATCGTCCAATGTATACAACCATATACAAAAACATCAAAAGTCCAATGTATTATAACCAATCAACCCAGATCATTACAAGACAAAAATTAACATCTGAAAATAAGGATATTGTAAAGGTACTGGAAGAGCATGACCTTGGCAATGAATTCTTTCTTTGGAAAGCCAAGAACCCATTTTCAACAAGGTAGCCAAAGCAGGGGCAGCCGCTGAACCAAATTCAAGTGCAGAAGCTAATAATGGAACTAACTGTATAAACAAGAAAACAAAAACATAAGCTGGCATTCAAAGGCATTTCAGGTAGATATATAACATTAGAATTTCCATGTCACACTTTTTTCAGGACGATTGGACGAGGAAGCTGCTCTGCTAAATTTGGAAGCTTAAGGAAGAAGGTATCCTTTTCAACACTGTCTTTTAAGTCTCCATAAAATGTATTGTGTCCACCAGTTGTAACACCATATGTCTCTAAGGGGTAACAAATGTAACTAAAAAATAACACAACCAGCCACCAAGAGATCCATACTACATTAAATTCAACGCACAAGTATATTATATTCAAAACAGATGAATTATATCCAACCTTTCCTGCTCCAGAAATAGGGTTAGTAGAGCATACCCACTTGACAAAGATCGAATAATAGTATCTAGAAACCGAAGCTGCCTACGAAGACAACTACAGAGAAAGGGATAGTCCAAGCCATTACTGACAAGGTAAATTTATAGCACTATTTGTACTCCAACTTGTGCACCCTATTTCCATATTGAGATTGCACATAATTTAGTAGATCGTAAGAAAAATGCTTGCATCGTGAACTGAAGCGGAGATGCGAATTAAAGAAAACACATGCCCCTCATCAAAAAAAAGAAAAAGAAAACACAAGCTCAAAATTTTCCTGACAACTTTTTCCTCACAAAACAAGCATATTAGTATGGTCATTCATTGGCTAATTCTTGGTATATTTCTATACATGAGTAGCCAAGTGGCCATTTCTCCATCTATTGCTGCATTAAGCAAAAACTTAGGAACAATCAGTCCCATGAACCATCAAATTCATTTGGTGCATGTGGCCAAAACTTGGAGGTGGTAGAAATTCAAAATAATCTAGGTATCCATCAATATCATTTAGCTAACACTTTGAAACTACTTCTATTGCTTCTAAAAGACAAAATTTTGCCTTTGGCACTTATAAACCGATATTGTAGTTCTAAGGATGCAATTTCTTATTTGCAGAGATTGAATACAATTTCACAACAAAGAACTTTGATATTCAATTTAATTCCTAATAATCAAGTAAGGAAAGAGGAAGGTTTATAAAAACAAAAAACCTCAGAAATTCTTAAGAGTTATGAGAGTCATATCAAGAACTAGACAACATAAATCACAAAAAAAATTATAAAAAAGAAAAAAAAAATCTATATGTTTTGTTCTAGTAGCTCAACTATTGTATTGACAATGTTACTAACACACCACATTGTGAGAATTCACATTTTTAATCTCATTTCAAGCACTAAAGGGGGATCCGAGAGGGATATAGCAAGAAAAACTTCAAAAAAAAAAAAAAAGAAAAAAGAAAAAAGACACACCTGATTCCTGATCAGTTGGGATACTCATCCTTTAGTGCATAAGCATAACAATCAAACTTAGCTGTGAATGGTTAGAGAGAAAAAGCTTTTTTTGCAAAAACCAGTCCTAATTAACCAACCATACTGCAACAATAGTAAAAAAAATAATTAGTAAAATGGCTGGCTGTAATTATGCAGAATCAATTCAAGCATCAGAAGCTTAAACCAGTAGAGTTAGGTAGCGTTTGGATCCGGCATTTCCTTTAGCATTTGGGTTTTGCATTTTCCTCTTTTTTTTTGCTGTACGTGTTTTAGACTTTCTCCTGACAAAGTGCACTGTTGAGCACTGTTTACAGGACCTATAACCACTTTATTCAGAAAAAAATTTTAAAAATGGGTCCTATGGTACTATTTACACATTTAAAAATTATTTTGCTACAGTGTTTTCAATTTTCAGTAAAATAAGTTGTATTCAAACGGACCCTTAACCACAAAAAAAAAAAAAAAAAAAAAATCACAATCACAATCGCACTTGCAGTGGTATAAGTACTTATGTGTAGTACTTCAAAAAACGCAGGAAATTTGTGAAATGTTAAATCGTATAAACAAACACAGCAAACTTTCCTAGATTTAAACAAAGTTTGGATGATCTAATTAAATAATTATTTGAATTTCGTATTTAATTAAAAAAAGGGGGGAATGTGTAATTTACATCAATTTATTATTGATTAGATCAATTATGTAACTATAATCAACGTTTCTTGGACTCCTCAAAATCAACCAGACAATGCATGGCAAATTGACTTATAGCAGGTGATGCTAGAGCCAAAAACTCCTGTTCAATGTAAATTTTAATAAATTTAGATATCCTCTACCTCGAGACAGTCAAATTCTACCATTGGATTGATGTGACAGTGATCCTTCTTGCAAATTCAAAGCTCCTAATAATACAAGTTCAGAAAACAAAGGAATGAGATGTGGCATATTGGGTTTTGGCACACAAGTTTAGACGATTTTAACAAATGGTTTAAAACTTTAATCAAGAGAAACAACACAAAATACCCAAAAATTCCAGCCAATTACTACAAAAAGAGAGTCCCATAAATCCCTGTGAAACATACCTTATAACACAAATCAGTACTTTGCCCCACTTTTGACATCTTCACTAGAAAAAAGGGGCCATAGAATGGATCAATTAGAAGGAAAACATAAAAGAAAAGTAGCAAGATCTACCAAAAAACAACCAGGACAAACAACATAAAAAAACTTCAAGCAATTAAACAGAATAACTATTCGCTCATCAACTATGCATGCAAAAAGCCATGTTTCATCCCACTTTATTTTTTGGAGAAGGTGCCAATTGGTCGTGATTTCTACACTAGGACAGATGAAAGTCACTGAAAATAAGAAGTAGAAGAGAAACAGCTGCATAGAATAAAAAAGGGATCATTTATGGGAATAACACCATCTGCAATCTGTAGCTTGCACAACTTGGTAGCAGCAATCCTTAGTGTCTCAGCTGCTTGCAAAAAACAAACTTTTAATAGATTAAAATTAAATTAACAATAGGCAGAAAATCCTAAGAGTGAATGTTGTATAAACTTGTGGAGCAGCTTTGGCACTCTTCCACAAGATTGCTGCGCTTGCTTCTGGTCTCTGGACTAAACCATGACAAGAATAGAGCCAAAACAAAAGAAACAGATGAGAACGTACCTATTTAACATATTAAAACAATTTGTAGAAACTGAGTTAGGAAGGACTTGTATCCATAACGGGAAAGAAAAAAAGAAAATTGCATCACATAATCCAAAGCATGGGTGTGTGGCCACATAAAACAAAAGATGAAACTATTTTGTTTATAAGGCAGGACCATTAAACAATAGAAACATTACTTCATTTAGCAAAAATAGCTCTTTGCCCATCTCAAATTGAGAATCAAAATGGAGAACTATGCTAGCAACTTCTAATGCTTACAAGGAGACTCAGCTCATTTTACAAATGACTATATTATCAATAGCAAACAGATATATTTAGCAGCCTCACAAGCAATTATTACAGATGACACTTTCTAAATCTAAGTACATTTTTGTACGGCATTAATCCATAGTAATTACTTTTAATTTTGAGGTAAAGGTATGCTTCATGAGAACTTGGAAGTCATCATTTAAATGTCAAATTGCCCATATCTGCAATCAAAATTTTAACTTAGATGGAAGGTCTTATTCTCGTTACCCACATACTCAAATGGTGAATTTTCCATCACTATAGGAAGTTTTACAAGTTTATAATGCATCAATATGATGCATTGACACCATGCCATAACTAAACCGAGTTAATACTTTTACGTTAGACATAAACATCTTATCAAAAAGAAAAAAGAATGCAGGCTTTATTTCATTGGAACAGAACAATAACAAATATAAGGGAAAAATAGATTACCAATTCCAAGCTACATAACTTGAAAATGAATTTATAAAATTCATAAGCTCTAGTAAATTTTATAAACAAAATGAGTGTGAAAATCTCTGCAATGTAATGAATAGAGCATTGAATTGCAATGACCCAAACCAAGCAAAAATTAAATTGATACTATTGATAAACCAATGCTTGTTTCCACAGGAAACCTAAAATTAACAAACACAACAACACAAAAAAACCTCATAGATCCAACCCATACTTAAATTGATATTATTCAAATACTACACCATTAACAGTTACCAACTCCTTTTTAAGCATTTCTTCAATATAATATGTTCAAACCTCATACATCCAACCCATATTTCAGATTCCAAAGGACAGGTATGTAATTCCATTTCCAAAGTATCCAAACTCTAGCCCCAAATTATATTATTGGCGAGGAAGAGAAATATCAATGGAGAGAATAAGAGAGAGAAAACAAGAGAGAATACCAAAATTCCTTTGCAAAGTTCTACTAGGTAATTTCCAAATTCAAATTTTTTTCTCGGGAAACAAATAGAGAGAGAGAGAGAGAGAGAGGGGAGAGAATTTTCTAAGAGTTCTCATTTAGTTTGGAGGATGGTTGAACAAAATGAAAATGGGTTTTCAAGGAGAGTGAGCAAAGACTTTATTCGAAAATTGGTTTTCTGAATTCTGAGTTTGTGAAATAGAGAAAGAGACTTTATTCCAAGGATTAAAAAATTTTGATATCTTTTATTAAGGGTTGTGTTAGAATTCCGTTGAAGAATGTAAAAATTTGGGATTTGAATTCGATACAATACCTAGGGTATTGCACCGGGTGCAATTACTCTAATCCCTCTCACATAAATTTTGTTATTCTTAACTTTTAACTCTAACTTTTTAACTTCTCTTAACTATTTTTCAACTTTTTGTATTTAATGGTTGAGATTGAAAGTTACTTTTTCCAACTTTCAATCTCAACCATCTATTACTATTGCATTAGGTGCTGATCTCAATCCAAAAATTTGGAGGCAACAAATACGTGGGATTTTAGTGTTTTAGTTTATTTCAAGGGTTTTAATGACCATTGTAACAAGATTAGTCATATTTTAATTAGTGCGCTAGTTTTTAACATTTGTTTCAACCATTTTCACTAAACCCTTGGAAAGAGTGGGTTGAAACAAGTCATGTTTTTTGTAGTGAACAAGAGCTTCCTGAACCTCCAACTTCAATTCACTCTACTGAAATTTATGATTAAATTGCTACTTCAACAACATTGATCGATGAAGCTAACATAGAACTTCAATTTGATTTAATTATTTTATTGAACCTGGTGTGGAATCACCATTACTACACATTCATTTTTGGTTTTGCAGTTGCAACTTATCTAATTATCTAGGCCTCGTTTGTTACTATTATTTAAACAACAGTTTTTAATATTTAAACAACATTATACATATTTTTATACATTTTTTCACCCACACATATTTCTAAAAAATATAAACAACTCTACTAGAAATTTCTTACCAATCGAGTCCCTCATCTTAGGAATAAGAATTCATTTCCCTTAAAAAAATGCTTTAAAAAAAATCATGAATTTCTATTTTACCCTCCCTTAAATTGTCATCCACACCACCATCTCATAGGAAATTTGAAACTTTTTTCTTTTGAGCTTTTTAAAAACCTATTTTTTAGCCCTTCATGGTAGATTAATGCAAATAATTTGAATTTTATTTAAAAACCTATTTTTTAGCCCTTCATGGTAGATTAATGCAAATAATTTGAATTTTATTTAAAAATAAATGGAAGTGAGTATAAATAATTTTATAAAAAAAAACTCTAGGGAGCTCATTGCAATTTCCGATAATAATTTTTTGTTGTTGTCATAACTAGCAAATAAATAGAAAGCTCATAGCTATGTACAATACAAACCTCAAAAACAAAAGCAAAAATGCAAAACCCTCCTCAAAACCTCACACTCTCACTGTCTCTCTCAAAAACCCACTTCCATTTTATCCCCTATTTTCTTCGCTTCCCCCAAATCCAATGCCCCAATTCTCTCAAAACCCATTTCTCTGTTCACTGCTCCGCTCGAGCAGGAGCAGGAGCAGGTGGAGGAGGACGAGGTCGAGGAGGCAAGAAGAAGCAGCCGAAGAAGCAAGGAGGCAGCGGTTCAGGAGGCCGCATAGAGGGAGACGCCGCGTTCCGGCGAGCCATTAAGGAAGGCGCCCGCGATAAAAGCAGGAAGATGGCGGAGACCCGGTTCCTCCGCCGCAACAGCGACAAGAACAACAAGGGCCTTAACCAGGCCGACCATTTCACCGAAGACGAGCTTCAAGAGATTGGCTTAGGCTACGACCGTATGGTTCGATTCATGGACAAAGACGACCCCAATCTCCGACACCCATATGACTGGTACAAGTATGGCCAGTACGGCCCTTACTCCTGGCGTGGTGTTGTCGTTGGTGACCCCATTCGCGGCCGCTTTTCGGACGAGCGTGTCACTTTGATCAGTGAAGTCAGGGACCAGGAAGAGTGGGAGAAGATTGAGCAGTTTGAAATGGCTACGGATTTCGGTAAGAGATTGAAGGAAATGGAAAATAATGTCAAAAATGATAATAATACTGATAGTATTAAAGGGTTATTTAAGCATTTCTGGGTGTTTGTGAGACACCCCAAATGGAGAGTTAATGAATTGCCTTGGGAACAATGGACTTTGGTGTGTGAGGTTGTTGTGGAAGCCCCGAAAGGAAGGTTGGATAAGTGGAGTTTGATGGGTAGGTTTGGGAATAAGGCGAGGTCTCTTATAACGCAATGTGCGGCATGGATGAGGCCTGATATTCTGTATGTTAAGAGGCCGGTGTATCAGTCTCGGTTTGAGCCTCAGGAGGATTTTTTTAAGGGGTTGATGCCTTTATTGGATCCGAAAACGGAGAGGCAGTACTTGTTTGAGGTGAGGAATGAGGATGGGAGTGTTGATGCTTGTACTTATTTTGGTGGATTGTGTAAGATCCTGAGGGCCAATCCCAAAGCGTTTGTGGATGATGTGGTGAACAAGTATGAGAAGTTGAGTGATGAGAGGAAGTCTGAGTGTTTGGAGTTTCTGTTGAGTAATCATCCAACGCAGAACTTGTTGCATCCGTATACTAAGGAGTGGAAAGCAAAGTTGGAGGAGATGGAGTTGGGGTGTGATGCCCCGGATGATGATGAGGATGGGCTCAGCGGTAATGCAGGTGAGACTGAGGTTGTAGAGTGGATTGAGGATGATGGTAATGACGAGGAGGAGGAGGAGGAGGATGAATGCATTGTTGAGAATGATGATGATGATGATGATGATATAGTTATGGATTCAGAAGAAGGTGGAGATGATGAATCTGGTATTGAAGAAGAGGATTTAAGTGTAGAAGAGGATAAGAAGTTTTGGGAGGAGGAGTTTCAAAAGGCAGTGAGCAGCGCTGATGCAATGGAGAAGTTAGCAAAACGGAGTGTTGAAGTGTCAAATAAGTTCTATAAGGAGCAGTTGAGGGAAATGGAATCACAGAAAAAGGGAAAAGTTAAAAACATTTCAGAAGATGGAGATGAAACTGCACTGAGGGGCAAATGGCCAAAAGTGAGTCCAGAGGAATGGAAGCGTGTTGGGTATGGTCCATGGAGAAAAAGGATTAAGAAGAGTAAAATTCCTCCAGAGTTGTTTTTGCGAGCTGCAGTAAGACCATTCACTTACAGAAATCTTGTAAAGGAGATTGTTTTGGCGAGGCATGGAATTGTAGATGGTGATTTTAGTTGGAAAGAATAAAGTTTTAGCCTTTTGTTGTTCATATTGTTACTGTGTAAATTGTCTGTTCAATCTCTGAATTTTGAAGGAAGCTAGAAGCTTGAGTGGTTTATTTACCTTATGAGCTATGTGGTTGGTGCCAGGTAACACAGGTTTGATCAGTGTTTTTGTTTCCATAATTTTGGAAATTTTTACTGGTAAATTGGTATGTTTTTCTTGAGCTCTGTACTCTCTATGTATCTAGTAAAGTTTATTTCTAGAGTATTTTTCTATGACCCTAAAACCATACAACAAGTTGACACCTTAAGAATGGACTATGTTGGACATTCTTGTTTTAGATGATTTTGGTGCCTGCGTTTTACCAAGTAATAGAGGATTTGGCATGAACCAGACAATAATCTTTGTCGATCAGTTGTATGATTGTTATCTAGTCTCTGTGTGAGAAACCCAAAGCCTCTTAATGCTTATAATGTATATAAGCATCATTTTGCTGACATGATTTGATCCTTTTACACAGCTATCTGCAATACAAGTACAACACCAGAACCCCTCTCCGTCTCTCTCTCTCTCTCTCTCTCTCTATGGCACTCGTGGATTTTGTTAAATGATTTAAGATACTTGATGATCTCTCTCTTTGCAGCTTTCAATTCAAAACAAAGGCATTATCTGTCAAAGATTTTATCAGCATTGATGCAAGTTTATCAGAATTAGACCACTGTTTTCTAAGGATGAAATGCAAAATAGAGGATCTGCACATGCCAAAACCATATACTATTTAAGGTTGTTAAGATTATATTTTAGAGCTGCTTTAACATGCTGGATGATTCCATTGTTAATGAATGTTCTATGGTTCTTATTGAGTTAATGCCATGATACAAAGGAATTTTTTTTATTATCCGTTTCTTAGTTCATACTCAATTTGAAGCTAGTGATCCTGGAACAAATGGCATCTCATCACCCTATAAGGGAGTTGAGGTCAGGGACTCAATCTGTGCGGGTGTGAGTTGCGTTGTCTATTTTAGCTATCAAAATAAAGAAATTCATGGTGTATCCAATGGCACTGTGTCAAACAAAACTAAGTTCACAATAACCTAATCTGTGCAGAAACTTCAAGATGATCCACACATGTTAGGGACGAAGAACAAAGAACATGAGGACAAACATAATTTTCTGATGACTCAGAAAAAAAAAAAGTAGGTGGCTCGAATTCTGAACTTGCAAGGTATAACCGTTTTCTTTTTTCAATGGATTTTGCTGTCAAACAAATCCATCTTAAACTTGTGAATGAAATCCAGTTAAAATGAGTATATGGCAAAAATTTTAGTGTTATATATAAAATTCTAATTATCAAGGATATAGTTATAACTATCAATCTATCATGTTATAAGATGTCTAGCTTTTGGTTAAATGTTATATACCTCAAATTATTAGATCAAGCAAATCTCACTTGAGCGTAATTGTTGGTCATCAAAGAAGATACTCGAGCAACCATCCCATCTCATTCTTATCGTTGTTATATATGGTTACCTAGAAAGGGAATTTAGTCAAGAAGTTTATGGAAATTATGAACTCAAAATTTCAGGTCAATGTAATTCAGGTGAGGTAGAAATTACTTTTGAGTCTTTGTTTCCATATTGTTATTTACTTATTAGTATTAACTCAATTACTTTAGGCTAGTATCATGCTTCTAGCATTCCAAAGATTGACCATGACAGCCATTCCCAACTTTAAACAGAAAAGCAAACAACTGAACAGATTCTATGGCATCAACAATCTGTTTCTGGTATTTTCTGTCAAATGAGAAGTCAGCATGTTATCCAGGCTTCCCATCTGCCATTAAAGGATGTCCTAATATTTTTGCTACACTTGGCAAAGTTAACAATGAGAATCTTCGTTTGTACTTCATTTCTTTGCATCTTTCTTAGTTTCTGATATTCTGCATTAATAATGGTCTCATCATCATTTACATTTGATCGCTTATGGTTCACTGTTGGATGGAAAATAGCCAACAATATTCATGCTAGAAGTATTGTGAATTGAAAGTTGACTTGAAAGTCATTTTATTGATAAGAATACATGCACTGAACCAGAAGAAAACTTAGAAATCTTTATTCCCCAATATAACCACCCACACCCCCAAACAGTACTAGGTGCTGATCTGCACCTACTCTTCCTTCATCAATAACTTGATATTGTACGATATCTGAAAAACTTTCGGTATCAACAGCATTCAAAACATAATCAGTCTCATTAATTGTTTTAATTTGCCTGCAATATGCATCATATTTGGTGTTTTCTTTTAACCTTTCACTATACCCAGAGCCCATAGGAGGGCTAGGCACACCAGGAGGACTAAAAACCTCTCCTCCCCATTCAACGTAATTAGCACCGTCTCCTAAAGCAGTGAATACATTTTTTGGCCAAAATCCGATTACAGTTTCATCTTGACCAAATTTTAGAAACCAGTTTCCATTGCTAGAATCCTATCATTCAAGAGAAAAAACACAAACACAGGAAGTAAGAACAAATTATATGCTTTTTTTCTATCATACTTGATGCAAAAAGAGGTTAGTACGAAAGAAACACACATGCACATGAGCACACACATCTATATAAACACATATATCTATTTATTTACCCAAAAAAGCATTAATTGCAAGTCAAATTGCTGTTCTGGCGTTGAAATTGACTCTAAAGGAATTGCTAGAGGAATATCCGTCCTCACAGGAATTATTGAATTACATAATGTATTGAAGCATGAGGATTTAGCTGTCTGTAGATGGAAACATCAAATATTAAAAGGTAGGTAAATAGCGCAGTTTATTACATAATTAATAGAACAACGTATGCATAGAAAAAAATATATTAATTACTTTTGTAAATGTGTATAATCTAGTATGAGTATCGTTGTACAAGGTTGGATTTACCTAAGACAAAAAGAAATGAGTATTAGATTTAACAAGCTCATATACATACATAAATACATATTGTAAACTTGTTTCCTCTATCACTTACTGTCCATCCAACTTCTATGCTTTCTGGATAATTTTGAACCTTCATGCGGGCAGAACTGTATTGAGTTCCTTTGACTTTTGGGTTGTATACGCCGATGATTGCAGAACCTCCATGGTACACGAACACGATGTTCGTATTTGTTGTCCGCACTATAGCATACTGAGAATAAATATATAACATTTTAAAGCAATCAAGAGAAAATTATTCTTAAAGGAAAATGTGTGATTATTCTTTGTGTTACTCCTCCAACTCTAGTTGCACCTTAGGTATGTGTGTGCTTATGCACTCCAAGCCAAATTACTAATCATCAATCACACCATAATTAACAGCAAGCTCATATATATATATATATATATATATATATATATTGTGATTTATATGCTGAATTTGTAGGAAACAATGAATATATTTGCATGTCATTGAAGATCAAATCAATAAATTTAAAGCCAAAAAATACCATGACATTTTTCAAGTTCATTGAAGACAATATCAAGTTATTGATTGTTAAAGAAAATCATGAGATTGTCTACTGAATCAAAAGATTGATTTCTTAGGGTAGGTAACGGTGCTACCCATTCTTTTTGCTAAGAAAATAGATGATGTAAGGAAACTGAAAAAACTAATCACGGCGAACAGTGGCTTTCGTGGTTTGATTGGTACGGTTTTGTTAATGTATCAGTCTATATTGGTTTTAAATCTAGCAAGACACAGAAAATTTCCCTTCAGCTTGACCAAACCCAACCGATATCAATGCTAGAAAACCATTGTAGTGTATTACTAATTTAAGTGAATGAGGCATTGTATCACTTTCGGCTTTTGAAATCATTGTATGATAACTTCATTATTAATGCTATTAGCTACATGTTTTCAATGTATGTAACCAAATAATCATTAAACTACATTCAATTACCAACATCTTGACTAAATAAGTAACAATAAAAAAATACATCATCCTTTTTTTTTGGCCTGACAAGAACTTCATTGTAAATATGCTCTCTTTATTTCATCCTAATCATTAGCATAAAAAGATGAGAAATTTTCTTATAGCCTAGGATTTGAAAGGATATTATTCAAGTCAATATAAATTTGCCTAGAAAATGAATCTTACAATACACGTGATAGCAAATGAATAAAGGGTAAATAATAAGTTCATTCAATATATTCAACTTAGCATTAAACCGTTAAATTAATCGTGTTCAATAAAATATTGAGGCATTATTTTAATACATATGCGTATGTACAAGATGTGTCATATAAATCCAACAAATTCACCTAAAGATTAAAGAAAGTACTAACTGACTAGCTATTTGAAAATATGCATTTTTTAAAAAAATTTAAAATTTTTTCTTTTGAAAACAATTTAAAACATCACAATTAAACATTTAACTTGGGCTTTTAGGCTAATTTTTTGGTTTGAACAATTTTTAAGAAATGCTATGTCCACAACAATTTCATAACAAATCCTAGGTGGCAATTTGTTACTGGTTATAATTTACATACCACTGAAGTTATTTTTTTGTCCACTAATAACAACTTCTTAGAATTTATTGTGAAAATATTGTAAACATAGTATTTCTCATAATATTTTTGTTCAATCTTCAACTTACCAAAATTTTGGAGAGATCAAATTTTATTTTTAATAGACTCGAGTTTTAATTTAGAATGTTCAATTTTTTTATTTTTTATTTTTTTATGGTGGTCAAATTTTTTTTCTAGGGTGGTCAACATCCCATTTTAATTTAAAATTCTTATTTTCTAAAGTATATAATTTTTTATTTTTTATTTTTTTAAAGTCAGGGTGGTCACAGGACCACCCTGAATTACACTTGGCACCGCCCCTAGTTGGGGTGTATTAGTTAAAACTTATGGAGGGGAAAGAAAATAATTTACACAACGATTCCTTGACATAATTAGATACTTATTTTCCTATCAAAAGAAAATAATATACAATAAAGGAACCAACTACAACTACAACTACAACACAATATATGCAAATGTATGAAATAAGTGAAAATAAATTAGAGTGTAGCAATGATAACTCACATGAGTACCAGGTCTATCTATAGTGAGTGGTTTATATTTTGAGTTATGTATCTCTATAGCTAACTTTGCCCTTTTGAGATCAGCCATTTTATTTCTCTTAATGGGAACCATACCATCTGGACAACCTTTACCATTTAGCCAAAAATTAGATGGGTTAAATAGTGGTGAAGACTTTTGGTCTCTGATTCCTTTAGGGTTGGAGGTAGATCTCACCTGTACATTAATTAATTCAATATTGAAGTAAGTGTTACTTTTCTTCATTAAAAAAAAAAACTAAAAAATTAGAAAAATGTGACATAGTAATAGAAGTTTACTGGAAAATCATAATTACGGTTCTTTATTTATTTATTTTTTTTTTTGAGGAAGATAATTATGGTTCTTGAGAGAAGGATAATTGAAGAACGGTTGTTCATAGAGATTAATGCAATCATATGTATCGCCGTACTTTGTCTACAAATCACAAAATCACTTTCCATTATAATAGCTGCAACATTATTTCTTCAACATAAATATGTATACACACACAAATACACATAAATAGAAATATTTATCTCGCCTGAATAGTTTTCTTGGCCAACTTATTTAAAAGCTTAAGTTGCCTTTTCAACTCCATGTGATCTTCTCGATATATTCTCTTGCAACCAACCTTATTACTGCTGTTAAAAGAGAGAAACAATGTGAACAAAACCAGTAAGACAACCATTTTAGCCATTGGTACGTGATCTATACCACAAACCATGTGTGTTGTCATTTATATACCCGCACATTAAATATAGTTGTTCTGTCATTTGTATTTCCCTTCATATTCCTATAGAAAAGAAACTTATTAATTATAAATAAATTGTTAAATTCTCATTATAATGAAATTTATTTGTAGTTAATTTTTTGGTAAATAAAAAGGTATAAACTTTAATTTTTATGGAGACTTGGATTCTTGCATTTAACTTCAATCTTTGTCCTCTTCTCTTCTCTTCTTTAAAAAAAAAAAAAAAAAAACCTTCAATCTTTATTTAGAAATTCTCACCATGACATAGTTAGATATATTATTTATGTGAATAAATGGGTTATAATTCCCATTAGTCTTGATATATCTTTGGTGTCTTTGTATCCCTTTATAGGAAGTGGAGCCGCTTTCTATAATATCTGGAGTGATTATCTAGGCTTTCTATAAAGGAAAATGCTAACGAGTGCCTTTAGGGCACTGGTTAAGAATCCAATTAAAGAAAGTTTTGACATCACTTTTATGGGAAATGAAAAAATCTATCAAAACATTAATTGCTTTTTTTTCTTTTCCCATAAAAACTTTCTTAAACTGGATTCTTAACCAGTGCCCTAAGGGCACTCGTTAGCAAGACTCTTCTATAAAACCAGCCCACTAAAAATCTCATGTGAACACCTTGATTGTTGTGTATGAGCAATTAAAAATCTCTCTCTCTCTCTCTCTCTCATATTAGATATTTAAGTTTGACAATAAATGGATAGAACTGAAATCTTCAAATGAAGCGCACAACTTTTAGGTAATTTTCTTGCGTTGAAAATGCTAATGAAAAGTGAACTAATGTTACAGAGGGGAAAAAATGAATCAATTTACGTAAGGATAGAAAAAAATTGAAACCCAAACCCGAATTAACAAAAATTAAACCCAAGAAAACTCAAAAATGAAAAGAATTGAGAGAGAGAGAGAGAGAGAGAGAGAGAGAGAGAGAGAGAGAGAGATATATATATAACAAAACTGCAGATGTGACTCAGTTGGAACATAACAATAATAAATGATACTTTTCATACTTTAGATATATATATCTGACAAATATGAGAAGGGCTAGTAAGAACATTCTCATGGTAGCCTCACTCTTGACTTTGAAAGTATAAAACATGCTAGTCTCATCACATGCGCTTTGTACGTGCAATAAGAATTTTTTTTTTAGGTTTTTTATTTTTTATTTTATTTATTTATTTATTTTTATTTTTTTAGGAACTTGGGGTATTTTTTATTTAGAACATAGGGTAGTTTTATTTTTTTATTTTTTTATTTCTTTTTTAAAGAGGAACATGGGGGTAGTTTTGGTTGTGTACACGGGATAGTGAGAAGTTTTATAGAACATGGTTTAGTTTTATAAACATGAGTAGGTTTTTTTTTATAATTTTTTAAATCAATTTACGATTTTAACCTTATTCTTATGTTTTAGGAATAAAGATAAGTTAATTAAATTAGGGGTATTTTTAAAATAGAAAAAGACAATAACTAACTTTCTGAATCCTCTTAATATATACAGATTATTAATTACTATAAGGAATTAAATTATGTAAGGATATGGTGTAAAACTAATGTTTTACTTTTCCCATCCCAACATACCACATTATCTTATCACATATTTAAGAAGAAGTACAACCATACCCAATCAATTCTAATACTCATAGGATTCTCAAAAAAAAAAAAAAAAAAAAAAAATTCTAATACTCATATATAAATCCTAAAATCTAACAAAATTGAGAGTTTATTGAGATATTATTAGGTGTGGTAGAATGTATTAAATTTTAAGTAAAATACTAATGTGACAATCTATTATTAAATTGTGTAAAATATAAGTTTTACACTCCATCCTTATCAAATTCATACTCTTACTATAAAAATTTTCAATTCAAACAAAGATTGAGGAATTTTGTAGCTAACCGTAATGAACCACCAGAGGTGAGCCTGGACTAGTTATTAGCGTTTGATTGGCTAGTGTGAGTGATGCGTTTACCAATGAAAAATACTGAAAAAGGAAACGAAATTTGATTGTGTTCATACTTGGGCTTGACGTGACTATTTAGCTTATAATACATTCGGGGGAAAAAACTTATTAAAAGATTAAAGAGGTCACATGACTCCGTTGGCATGGCAAATCTCTTTATTATTAAAACAAGACTTTAATTGGTTTTTGGTGTAGGTAGGGATTAAACTCCAGATCTCTTATACAACCATCAGAGGTAACATGAACTTCTAGGATGTTTGGAATGTATGTCTAAATTTGAATCCTACTAAAACTCTTTTGTCGGCTACGAATCTACGATCATCATTGATTTATTTATTTATGGGAATTAAGAATGAATTGATTTATTCTTTTTTCTTTTATTTTTTTTTAGAAGAGGAATTTAGTTTTTTTTTTTAATTTTATTTTATTTTGGTAAACAAAAAGTTTAGGTGAAGGAAGGCTACTCCAAGCTGCAAACCTCAGAGAAGACTTATATTGAACTTAAAGATCGCCTATCAAGGAGGACTGTTGACAGCAAAATTCAAACCTGGGCTTTTTGGGCAAAATGTTCAAGTCTTACTAACTAAACTAACCCCGTTGGCAAAATAATTTAGTTTTTACCATAAAAACAAAGAATGAATTTATCTGTACTTTAAAAAAGAAATATGGTTTGATAACTGTTAGAAACATATTTTATGTAATTTGATAATCCTTTGACAAAATGCTCTTTACTTGTAATTAGGTAGATCTAGGATGAGTTTAAGACTTCAAGACACATGTTGTTCAAGTCAAGTGTTAAAGCCATAAAGATCTGACCAAGAAACAAGTGAAGAAGAGCTGTTCATTAAAGCTTGACAGCAATCTCAACAGAAAGTCTTCTATCGAGATTTAAAGTCGAAGCTCGACACAAGCTGTTTCTATCGAGACTTACGAAATCATAAATTCCAGATTTGATTTTCGGCCCATGCTTGTATATTTGTATAGGGTTTTTTTTCTCACGACCCTAGACATATATAAGGATTATTTTAAAGGTCATTATTCTTTCTGAAGAAGCTATTGTGTCTTAACGCCAAGGGTTTTGTGACTAAGGAGCTTCCTGATCTTCATTGTTGATGAACTGAAGAACTTTACAGCCAACTACCTCTTCAAGTTGCTGGAGTTAGTCATGTACTGGGATCCATGCATCATTAGTCACTCACGTACTAGGATTTGTGCATTGAACTGAAAGATTGCCACTACAATACAAGTCCAATTAGGTAGTGGGGTAAGGGTTCAACTGTAGGTTAGTATTTCGGGATAGGCCAAAGGGTTTGGTAAGATTCCTTATACTTATAACCGCTTGTGATTGATAATAGTGGATTCTTGGGAGTGGTGACCTTAAAGCCAACTACCTCTTCAAGTTGTTGGAGTTAGTCATGTACTGGGATCCATGCATCATTAGTCACTCACATACTAGGATTTGTGCATTGAACTGAAAGATTGCCACTACAATACAAGTCCAATTAGGTAGTGGGGTAAGGGTTCAACTGTAGGTTAGTATTTCGGGATAGGCCAAAGGGTTTGGTAAGATTTCTTATACTTATAACCGCTTGTGATTGATAATAGTGGATTCTTGGGAGTGGTGACCTTAAAATCACCCGTTGGGATTTTGCCTCGGTGGTTTTCTCCATTCGTAAACAAATCACCTATGTCAAATTTATTTTCTGCTGCATTTAGATAATTTGGTGATTTATTGTAGTGGCAATCTTTCATTATTGATGAACTGAAGAACTTTACAGCCAACTACCTCTTCAAGTTGCTGGAGTTAGTCATGTACTGGGATCCATGCATCATTAGTCACTCACGTACTAGGATTTGTGCATTGAACTGAAAGATTGCCACTACAATACAAGTCCAATTAGGTAGTGGGGTAAGGGTTCAACTGTAGGTTAGTATTTCGGGATAGGCCAAAGGGTTTGGTAAGATTCCTTATACTTATAACCGCTTGTGATTGATAATAGTGGATTCTTGGGAGTGGTGACCTTAAAGCCAACTACCTCTTCAAGTTGCTAGAGTTAGTCATGTACTGGGATCCATGCATCATTAGTCACTCACATACTAGGATTTGTGCATTGAACTGAAAGATTGCCACTACAATACAAGTCCAATTAGGTAGTGGGGTAAGGGTTCAACTGTAGGTTAGTATTTCGGGATAGGCCAAAGGGTTTGGTAAGATTCCTTATACTTATAACCGCTTGTGATTGATAATAGTGGATTCTTGGGAGTGGTGACCTTAAAATCACCCGTTGGGATTTTGCCTCGGTGGTTTTCTCCATTTGTAAACAAATCACCTATGTCAAATTTATTTTCTGTTGCATTTAGATAATTTGGTGATTTGTTTGTGTTGCCACGCTATTGCATGTAATTGAACCTAATTAATTAACTTGGGTAATTATTTAATTTGCAAGGGGTCAATACATTTTTACCCTAACAATAACTATAATCATAACATTTGATATTGATCATCTTAATCAAAGAGGGTACAATATCTCATAGGTACCATAGAAGGACCCATTTCAACCTGGGTCTAAAAATTCAAAAATTTTGATGGAGGACACATTCTTTTCTGCAACTTGAGGTTTTTGTCAGCAAGGTTGAGTACAAATTTGGAGGCTTTTGAAAATGGGTTTTGATGGGTCTGGGTTTAGATGTGGAACCCAAGAGGGAGGAAGTTGGGAACTAAGTTTGTGGAAGTGCCAATGGAGGTTGAACAGTCATTATGTTTCTCTAGCAAATCTACATGCTGCTTATGTTTATCACTATCCTTTTGCAAAATATCTTTTTCTTCTTCTACTTTTTTCTGTATCTCTGACTGTAATGTAATTTCTCTGAATTATCTTTATTCTCATTTTCTAATGCTGAAAATTTTGCAGCTATAAATCTTGTTGCAATATATCATGAAATAAGCTCAGTAAAGCAATAAAGAGTTGTAAAATGTGGCATAAATGAGGGAACAAAACTTGCAAACCATTTTATTCTCAGATGATCTTGAACTTTTCTGACAGAGTATCAATTTTCTCCTCTAATTTGGACACCAACATTTCTGTTTCAATCTTCTTTGAAACCAAAGTTTCTGAAAGATGTGCCATAAAATACTCTTGGACTTTCTGAAGTTTGATGAGCTTATTGTTTAATTCCTGATTTACTAGTTGCAATGCATCTTTTTCTGATGTCATGCATATATAAGAAGTTATCATGAAGTTGATCATATTGTTTTTTGGCAATGCTTTGCAGCAAGGTCTTCCTCTTGCTGGACCAACTTAAAGCAAGAGTCATATAGAGAGTCAGATGATCAAACTTGTCTGAAAAAGTTAAGCTTTCTTTGTCCAATTCAACCAACTGTGCAGCAGACACATGGACAAACCTTCGAGATTTCTAAGTTCATCAAACTCTCTGTCACCAAGTTATTGGCAGCTATAGTTGCCTCAAACTTCTCGATCATAGCATCTGTATGAAAAAATTCATGAAAGAACGTATTTATAAAGCAATCAATTGATTACAAATAGAAGTTGAAATTTCGTCAAAATCTAATCAAAATGATCAAAGTTGGCAGGCTTAACATGAGGTTAATGATAGGATATTTCATTTTTCCACTAGAAGCAAAGATGTGAAGAACCTCTCAAGGAGATAATATGTTTCTCAACTCTATGAAGAACGAACCTACTGAGATTATGTAGGAATTGTCTTATAGAAATTGTCAAAGTTCAAGCATATTAGCATTTCATTTTGCATGATTGGGAACTTTTGGACAAAGCTAAGCATCTCAAACTATGCTCCTTCCTATAAGTCGGGAGGATATTGATGAGAAGAGTCTTAAAGAAACTTGAACCATGGTCTTACATAGATAACAACACAGGGCTTTGATCCCTCGTTGGCCATAAGCATTGGTAAAGATTCGCATTATATTCAATAGGCATAGGAATATCACAATTATATAAATTTGCAAACATAATCAGTTAGGGAGGGATTTGATCAGTTCCCGGTCCATTAAAATGAGAAGCTTTAGGAGGACTCTTGAAAAAAGTTATATATAGGGGGGAAACAATACTGTAGAACAAAGCCTATCTTTTATCTTTTTGCTAATGAACATATAAGAATAGCTTATTTAAGTACCAATCAGTTTGGTCAATTGTCTTTTTTTCTATTCTTCTTTTAATTAAACATGTTGTGGGGAACTACCAATAGTAAATTAATTTTTTACGTTTTACTTGAGAACTAGCAATAATGCTTGGTACTAACTACTAACAATAAAGTTGAAATTCCAAAATGATGTATCTAGGCGGTGACATGCTAATAGTGATAATAATAATGAATATGACAATATAAAAATATGATGGTATTACACCAATTCATACCTTGGGTAAATTAATGCTCTCCAGTATTTGTTTAAGTGTTAAATAGAATCTTAGTCATGTCTGGTTCCTCGAACCACATATCTTGGGTAAATTAATGCTCTCTAGTGTTCGTTTAAGTGTTAAATAGAACCTCGGTCATATCTGGTTCCTCGGACCACATACCTTGGGTAAATTAATGCTCTCCAGTGTTCGTTTAAGTGTTAAACAGAACCTCCGTCATGTCTGGTTCCTCAAACCACACACCTTGGGTAAATTAATGCTCTCTAGTATTCGTTTAAGTGTTAAACAGAACCTCGGTTATGTCTGATTCCTCGGACCACATACCTTAGGTAAATTAATGCCTCTTAACGCTCTAAGTGCTAAACAGAATCTCGGTTATGCCTGATTCCTTAGATCACCTACCTTGGGTAAATCAACACCTGATTTACTAGTAAAGGATGATAGAAACTCTTAATGCAGTACCCTTGTTGAAGAAATCTCCATGAGCATCACTTAAAGCAATTGAAAGTATATCCATGAAATATTCTTTGCTGATAAGCATAACTTCATAATGCATTGCTTCTCGGACTACAGGCCTTGGGTATAGGAACACAATGTAACTTTTCTATGTAAAGTAGAACCTTGGTTAGACTCAACTCCTTGAGTTGTCTACCTTGGCTTAATTGACATCAAGATCATATTGATGATAAGTAACACCTTGTTAGAATTTAACCCCATGAAAGATCTGTCTCAGGTAAGTTAGCGCTTAGGTTGCTTTGTATATTAAACAGAGCCTTTACTAAGTTAAACCCTCTTTATCACTTGCATTGTGTTTGCGACATTTGATATAACCGTGATTATGTTCTGTTTCCTAAGTAACTTACTTAGGGAAATTAACACATAACATGGATACATCTTTACACGAGCATATGTTAAACAGGGCTTAGGATCCTAAAAAGAAAAATATATAATATTAAGTACAAAGATGAAATGACAAAAGCTAGTAAGAGTTTTTCATTAATTCAAACCACAAAAGATACATAACGCAAAGAAGGAAAGTACAAAATGCCTTTTGTTTCTATATATATATATATATATATATATATAAACACACAAAAAAAAAAAAAAACACAAAAAACAACTAAGAAAAAGGAACAAAGGTCCACTACCATGGTCTTTAGGCTTTAGAAGTCCTTTGTGCCTTAGTTTATGTTGTGGTTTGCACTTCGGGAGTTGGAGTGGGGGCAGAAGTGGCCATTGTGGTTGGTGGCGCATTTGTAGAAAGGTCATTAGCTGGGGGAGGCACCTTGGCTGCCCTTTTAGTGCCTTGGACAGCAATTGTGCTAAGTTTGGAGAAAACTAGCTTGGTTTGTTTGGTCTTGGTAGGAATGAGAGTGCTTGGTTGTTGCTCACTTGGTTTGGCCTGGGCTAACACAAAAGCTTGGGGCTGTTGCTCGCTGGGTTTGGTTTTGGCTAGAGTAGTAGTTTTGGGCTGCTGCTTGTTAGGCTTAGCTTTGGCAGGGGTAGTGGTACTAGGCTTTAGATGAATGACCTCTATAGAGCTCGCTAGGGTTGAAGTGGAAGTGTTGACAGAGGATTGGAGAGCTGGGCGAGTTCTACTTGCTGGGGGGTAGAAGGCTCTCTCAAGATTCCTCAATTATGAGTTGGAGTCCACCCTAGCAGTATTCAAGGCCTCGATCCATGTCTGTAGGCAAAAGCTGCGGCATACAATAGGTAGTTGGGACTTTAAGTGAGTCTCAGTCTCCTTCTACCCTTGGTCGTAAGCCGTTTGCTCGTCCTTCTGTATCTCCTTGTCCTTTAAGATGAGCTCCTTCCTCAGCTTTGTGATGGTTGTCTGAGCAAAGGCGAGTTGCTTCTCAGCCTCCCTCAGCTGCACCAACTACTCCCTAGCTTGCCTTTTTGTGCTTTCTATGGAAGCCTCAGCGCTTTTTCTCACCTTATCACACTCAGCCAATTTTTGGAGGGTCTCCTTCAGCTTCTTGTCAGTGGCTGCCTAGGCCTTTTGCACAGCAAGGCATTTGGACTCCTCCTCCTTTGTGTCATGGAAGGCCTGGTTCACCAATTCCTCTACTACATGTGCTGCTTAGGTAGCCTGGGTGTGAAAAATTCATATTAACGTTAGTAGGGAAACTTGTGTGGAGGGCCATTAAATAGTAATACAGAGGAGAAGTGTTACCAAGCTCAAGTCCCTCTTCACGAATAGGAAGAGCTCGTGCTTCTTTAAGTTTTGAAGCTCATCCATATCCTTAGGGAGTAGAAAGGCTTGCTCCACAGTGTTGGCTATGTAGCCAACTCTTCCACCGTCGAAATCCGGGATGGAAGCGTCCTCTAGGAGAGGTGAGTCGTCCAGAGAAAAGGAAGGGTTCCAAATTGGAGCCTTCGACCTACGCTCGGAGGTGGTGTTGGATCTCTCTACACCCTTTCTTTGCTGGGTGCGAGTCATCTTGACCACTTTGGTGGGCTCTAAGGGAGTTTCCTCTTGAACCTCTCCCTCATCTACAACTCCTTTGCCCACTCTCCTGTCCCTTTTTTGCTTTTTATCTATTGGTTCTATCTGGATGGGGGCTGGAATGATTGGAGTTGGAGGCCTTAGAATGACTGGAACCTCAGGCATTGTAGTCCTAGCGTGGGATTCCAATAGAGAAAGTAGGCCTGGAAGCCTTCTCTCTATCACCATGTCTTCTAGTGCTTCGGTGTGTTCTTGGTCTTCACTGACAAGAATTGTGGTGGACTGGGGGCTAAGTGTTTCCTCCTCGGATGCAAAGGTGTTGTAAAAAACTTCAAAATCCTTGTCTCGGACAGGATTTTCAGTATCCTCCTCTAAGATGTCCTCTGATTCTGTATCCTCTCCTTCATTTGAGGATGTGATCTCCTCTATTACAAGTCGAGGCCTCTCGGGAGTAGGAAGTTTAGCAGGCTCTAGGTTTGTGAAGGTAGATAGCTCGATTATTTGCGTTCCTTTGGGGGGAGGCTAGCTTATGAAACCTTCAATAGCCACTTCAACCAATGTGAGGTGGGAATCCCGAGCTTTAATCACATGTTTGGACTTTTGGAAGCGGTTGGATATGGGGACAAAGCCTAAGATAACATGAACTGCTCGAAATTGACCGTCCTTGTGTAGGAAGATCTCGAATCTTAGGACTTGATTTAGCAACTCAAAGTTTACCAGGCTTCATCTTTTGGCAGTAGCTCTTTTTTTTGAAAAAGAAAAATCAAGGGTTATCATTAGTTAATAGGTCGGGCGAACCTCAATCCAAACAAGTAAAAGATAAATGAGCATACAAAAAAGTAAATTTGATAAAATATCATGTAAAAATTTATGCGTAATTTCCTAAGCTAACACTATTTTTTATTAAGTGTCCCTAAGCAATCCCACATGGAGTTCCATCCTTGGTAGGGGAATGGAGTCCGTCGTGTCACTCCCTTGACACAATGAGAAAGTCCTCGTCAATGCCTTTGTTCATTTCAGGGAGACAAGAAATTAACCTAACAGTGGGAACCTTAGTTTTTAGGTAGTAGCCCCCCCATCAGCATATTTTTGACAACTGTACACCCAATTCACATTGTGGTGGGTAAGTTGTATGCCCAATTTTTCGTTTAGAGCATCTACACTACCTAGTATTCTAAACATATTAGGGACATACTGGGTAGGACACAATCTAAAATGGTTTAAAAAATCCCTAGTAACTCTACCCATAGGAATCCTCATGCCTCCCTCAATGAAGGCAATCATAGGAATTACGACTACACCAGTAGGCCTTCTTTCATGCCATTCACCTTGATTACAGTGTTGTATGGACACATTATTGGGTATCTCATAGTACCTCTTAAATTCCTCTCGGTTTTGAGGAGTCTCAACTAAGCTAAGAAATCTACCCATTTGGGAAAAAGAAGAATCAGAAAATGAGAAAGAGTAAAGGGAGAACTCTGCTTAACAGAGATACGCACTTACAAATTTAGGGAAGGAAAACTCCTTGGGCAAGATTATCAGATGAAAAGAGTGTGCTTAAGTTCTTTTCTGCTTCTAGGGAGGTAAAATGGAGAGAAGAGTTTCACATCTCATTATAAATAGGCTGGGAAAAGAGGGAGTGGTAAACCTCCCTCCCATTCTACTAGAGAATCCTAGGTCGTTCGATCAAGATCTCATCGTAGAACGTGGTAGACAGTAGGCCATCAATCGCATTTATTACAGAGTTGAGGGTTCCGAAGCGTCAGGAGCGCATCACAGTCAGTTAAAAAGACATGCTCGTAGGGGGAACCTATTTACGAGTATATCCTTATTAGTGACTTTGCTAGCCAAAACCTCATCTTTCTTGGTTAGGGGTGAAAAATGAGGTTTTGGACGGCTATTGTGTGGATGAGGATCCTTAATCTCATTTAAGTGGATTGCTAAGATGATTTCCAAGGATGCACCTCGGACCTCGAGGACGAGCATTGAATAACCACGAAACAAGCACCCGTTGACCTGGGGGACGAGCCGTAACCATGTGAGGCACGTAAAGTTAAAATATCACAAAGGAAAGAAAGTAGGCTTGGCACGAGTTACGAGGAGGGTGAAAGGAGAAGGGAGTGGAAGCTATCCCTTCTGCATTAAATGCAAGACAACTGCTCCTTAGGCCGCATTAATGAGGAAATGACCATGAACAGTGGTGGCACAGCTCAGATTGCAAGGCAGAAGCTTACTAGTGTGTTCTGGATGGGACAGAAGTGCTAAAAATGCAATCTCAACCCTCCAAGTGTAGGATGAAGATAGTATTTGTGAAATATTATAGATACTCAATTTTGCACTCATAATTTAATCAAGGAGAATGACTTGAATGACCAATCCATGTACCTCAAAAATTATAATTGCATTACATGCATCAATTTGTTCTTGTATTACATACATCATTTTGTCTTTGCATTACATGCATTAATTCATTCATTGCATATCATAAAAATGATCTTGTAATTCTAACGGTTGCAACGGTGTTTCCGGTTTTTAAATCCGGCCATTAGATCGAAAGATATCGCATGATCAAGTTTGCATGGTCAACATGCATTGTGCCTAGGTAGAATCGACTACACATGATCAATTTAAATTAATTCTGATTAGTTAAACAATTAAAATTAGTTAATTATTTTTGTGATTGGCTAATAATTAGCATTTAAAATAGGGATGCATGCATAGGAATAAAAGGGATGATTGGATAACAATAAAACTGTGGATAATTTGAACTTTATGAAGATTTATTTTAAGGTATTTATCTATAAGATAATTGTCCTTAAATATCCTGAATTATCCAAAAAAAGATGAAAAATCATAGACGGAGGATGAAAATGCATCTAGGTACAAGGACTGGCCAAAAAACCCTAGAAAAAGGAGTCCAAACGGCACCCAAACATGAAAAAGTGTTCGAAGCCATAAGGCCAATTCGGCACTTTTGGAGTGTCGAACGGCACTCTAAAAGGGCCAAATTTTCATGTGATGGGCTTTGGCCCAACGGCTTTCAAGTGACGATAAGGCACACCCTTTTCGACCTTTTTGCAAAATGATGCGTTTGGATTCAAACCCTAATCGCTCGTACCTATCTTTTAGAGTCTTCTAGCCTCTATAAATAGAGACTGAACCTCATAATTCAACACTTTTTTTCCACGCTCTAAGAGGCACACTTTTTGGGCTCTCAAATTGCCCATATTTTCTAATCCTTTCTTTGAGTGTTGCTGCTTAAATTAGGGTTTTTAGGTTTCAAAGATAACTGAATAAGTTTCTTTGAACCCTAAAACATCCTCTCATGAACAAGGAGTGCTTATGCAAGAGGTTTTTTTCAATCACCCTTTCTCTTTTATGTTTCATGTTTATGATGATGCATGTTTTCTTTTATCCATAGTTGTTAATTATTGTCTTGCTAAAGCATGATCTTGATTTTTTTTATTTTTTTTTATGTTATGATCTCTTTATTAATTCCAATTATCTGCATATAACCAATTATTTTTCTTAAAAAAAAAAAAAAAAAAAAACAGATCTACATCTTTCTTAGATGTAGAACTGAATTTTTCTTCATAAAATGGATCTGAAGTTTTCTTAAAACAAAAACAGATCTACATCTTTCTTAGATGTAGATTTGAATTTTTCTTAATAAAAAACAGATTTGCTCTTTCTTAGATGTAGATCTGAAGTTTTCTTAAAACAAAAACAGATCTACATCTCTCTTAGATGTAGATATGAATTTTTCTTACTCAAAAAATGAATCTGCATCTTCATTAGATGCAGATCTAAATTTTTCTTAAATAAAAAATTGATTTGTATCTTTCATAGATACAAATCTAATTTTTTTAACATATGTAGATGTGGGGCCCAATAATTTATGGGCCAGGCCCACTTGCTCAGAGGGAGTCCAAAGGCCCAAGCCGAAAAAGGTTATGGCCCTAGCTCAAAAATATAAAACAGAAAATGGCCCGGAGGTGCAGCCGAGGACAGTTTAGTCCTCGGCAGACCCGAAGCTCCATTGAGAAAAGGGGTATAGGAACAAGTTTGTAAGGAGATTTAAAATATCTTGGGAAAGTTATCCCTACTACCCTTCACAAATAAGACTCTGCACCTAACAGAGCCTATTCTTTAGCTTTATCAACCATCCCCAACAATTCCGGGATTAGATTGATGGGACAAATATCAGTCTTGTAAAGGTTGACCCTACACATGGACGAAGGATAGCGAACGCAGGCTAGTATAAAAGAAAAGGTAAGTGAATCTGGAAAGGGGGCTCCCATCCTACCTCCAAAAAGAGACGACATGGGTAGAAAGACCTCAACAACTCATGTAGATCAGAGAAAAAACCCACCGTTGGGGAACCGGAGTAGGACCTTAATGATCCTCGGATCAAGTCCGAGGAGTCCAACCCCATGGGATGCGACACTATAGGGCTTAAATGTTCAAACCCAACTCCTCTTTTTTATATGAATTCCTCCAAAATCAAGACTGGAATATCGCCCCGTGCCCAACGGCTAGCTTTTCAAGCCCACTCTCTACAAATCATATTGTGAGGGATCTTTCACGTGCGAGCCCAACATCATTATTGGGCCGCAAAAAAATCGTGTCCTTACAATTGGCGCCGTCTGTGGGAAAGCTTGCGCGTTGGCGCAGGTGGCGGTGGAGTCAGCTCTCTAGCAAGCAGAGATTCCTGGGGCTTCCTCCGTCTCCGGCGACATACAGTTGTTGCTCCGGCATAAACTTCTGTTAGGGGCTACGCCTTGCAGTGCCAAGGGCGCGGGCATCTCTAGGGGCTTCCGGCCTCAAGCCAACTTTCCCCGCCCTGGTATAGGGGTTTATGGTCGAAAAATAAACCGAATAAAAAGAAATTTTACAAGTTTTGGACAAAACCAAGGCCTTGCATGGTCCTCGGACTCAGGCCTATGGGGAAACCAAGTACATAAAAGAAATCTTACAAGTTTTGGACAGAACCAAGGCCTTGCATGGTCCTCGGACTCAAGCCTATGGGGAAACCAAGTACATAAAAGAAATCTTACAAGTTTTGGACAGAACCAAGGCCTTGCATGGTCCTCGGACTCAAGCCTATGGGGAAACCAAGTACATAAAAGAAATCTTACAAGTTTTGGATAGAACCAAGGCCTTGCATGGTCCTCAGACTCAGGCCTATGGGGAAACCAAGTACATAAAAGAAATCTTACAAGTTTTGGACAGAAGCAAGGCCTTGCATGGTCCTCGGACTCAAGCCTATGGGGAAACCAAGTACATAAAAGAAATCTTACAAGTTTTGGACAGAACCAAGGCCTGGCATGGTCCTCTGACTCAAGCTTATGGGGAAACCAAGTACATAAAAGAAATCTTACAAGTTTTGGACAGAACCAAGGCCTTGCATGGTCCTCGGACTCAAGCCTATAGGGAAACCAAGTACATAAAAGAAAAAACTGTTATTTGAACATTAAATTTTATCCGAGGAGAACTCCCCGTTAACAGTTGGGTTAATCCCTAAACTGCACGGGTCCCCAACACCAAAGGGATTGATGCAATATAGTGCAATATATTACCCAAAAACACAATCGAAGTCCCTCATTATTCGGCTACACTCTCGGACGAATTATTCAGAGTTCATCGATCTCGGTCATTTGTTTCGCATGCATCGCTCAGTGCTCGGCCGTTATTCCGGTTAGTTTCCAGAGTTTAATTTACTGATAATTACCATTATGATACTTGATAACATCGATAAGTTTAAAGACGAGCGTGTATTTAATGTTCATGCACTAAGTAGTTGCTGCAGAAAAGAAAAATATTTAGAAAGAAATAAACTTATCTTTTATTAAGGCATAGAAATAGTACATTGTACAGTGAAAAGCTAAAATAAGCTTATGCTAAAGCTAACTACATGAGTGAAAAGAAAAAATACAAGAGAATGAAGGTAAAGCCGAAGAAGAAGCACAGATGAGAGGTTGGCTACTGCTTCAAGACCTTGTTCTTCCTCAATACTTTTGCATGCCCATAACTCAGGCAGCAAAAGAACCCAGCTTGGAGCCTCGCACCGCTGAAGGAAAGGTGCAGGGAGCCGGAAGTTGAGGAGCCTTCACCAAAAATTTGCCTACAACAAGGCAGAGGTGCTGATGGCGGAGAATCTTTCTTCTGACACACCAAAATTCTGGCATGAACAGAACCTGCTTCGGATTTTGACTAAAAGAAGGAGAAACGCCCTTTCCCCTCTGTCGAAACAGAATATTCCCTTAAATTTATGCCTCCTTTGCCCGTACCTCACTATTTTGAGTCTCAGGAGGACACGACGCCTTTGTGGCGGAGAGAGTTCCTTTTCCCCAACTCTCGCCTCAAACATGATATACTAAGGGAGGAAACTGAAGGATTTGTGCGCAGGTACATCAACTTTCTCTCCTATTTATTTAAAAAGATAAGGTGGTGGCATTTAATTCACGCAGCGTCCCAAGGAATGCTACAGACAAAATGTCTCCGGCTCGATTTCCAATGCTGTCTGCAACCCTGAGATTAAAGGAGCCTCGTGAAGGCGCACCTCGAACACTGGGACGCCAAAAAGTACCGCGTGACCTAAGACTACGGAAATACCTCTTAATTTGTGGGCCCAGTAAATTCGCGGCCCAGGCCCATTCTACAGGGGGGCCCAGGGACAGAACCAAGGTCTTGCATGGTCCTCGGATTCAAGCCTATGGGGAAACCAAGTACAAAAAAAAATAAAAAAAATAAATAATAAATAATAATAAGTTTTGGACAGAACCAAGGACTTGCATGGTCCTCGGACTCAAGCCTGTGGGGAAACCAAATACGAAAAAGAAATCTCATAAGTTTTGGACAGAACCAAGGCCTTGGATGGTCTTCGGACTCAAGCCTGTGGGGAAACCAAGTACGAAAAAGAAATCTTATAAGTTTTGGACAGAACCAAGGCCTTGCATGGTCTTCGGACTCAAGCCTGTGGGGAAACCAAGTACGAAAAAGAAATCTCATAAGTTTTGGACAGAACCAAGGCCTTGCATGGTCCTCGGACTCAAGCCTATGGGGAAACTAAGTACAAAAAAGAAAAATTACAAGTTTTGGACAGAACCAAGGCTTTGCATGGTCCTCGGACTCAAGCCTATGGGGAAACCAAGTACAAAAAAGAAACATTACAAGTTTTGTACAGAACCAAGGCCTTGCATGGTCCTCGGACTCAAGCCTATGGGGAAACCAATTGCTCGGATGGGAAAATCCCCGGCCCAAATACTGTAAAATGTTAAGGCCAATAAAAGTGTTAGGACGATGGTGGGGCACCCCACTATTCGGTAGCCTAAGGGGGCTGTTCAATTTTGCGAGTGTTATGTCTTCGAATGATTACTTCCTACATCGCATGGAACATCCAGTTCTAATCTCGGCATTGTTTCGGGCAAGTATCGTTATTCACAGGTACGCATTGCTATGTCAAGCAATTCTGTTAAAGTTATGGTAACATCTTTTTATTAGCAAGTATTTTAGCCTTAGTTGTCATCGATTCAAGTGCTATATTATTGTGCCGAGCAGCGTTTGCAAATTTGTAAAAACATAGAGACAGAACATGCGAAGTAAAATAACAACAATTTTTATTAATATGAGAAATTATTACAACGTACAAAGAGGGGCTCAAACGAGCCTATACAAAAGGTGAGCTGCCGAAGCAACACTAACATCCGCAGTACAGATAAGTAAACAGTCAGGTGTCTTTTAAACTCGTCTTCAAAATCTCTCCAATCTCTGCCTCGGCATTGCTCATATCGAAAGAAGAACCTTCTTTGGAAAAAGATGAAGGAGAAGGAAGAAGAATTTGAAGGAGAAGGAAGAAGAAGATGAAGGAGATGAATGAGGAAGATGGAGGACATGAGTAAAGAAGGAGGAGAAGAAGAGAGAAGAGATGAAAAGAAAGAAAAATGAGCAAAAGAGGGAGAAGAGAAAGCACCAGAATGGATCTGGTGCTGGGAAGACTAAGAAAGGGAGGCGCAGAGGGCCACCAGTGAACGAAGAGAGGAAGAAGCGGAGGCACTTAGCCCCTGCCTCGTTCCTGACTCGTAACACACTGGGGCCATATTAGGTATGCTCGTAAGAGAGCGGTTGGTTACGATAATGGAAATTCTTGACTCAGTCACGCCGAAAATCTGACGTGATGAGCCCCTGCTTCGAATTTTGGCTGAAAGAAAGGGAGGACAAATCTTAAGTCTCCGTCATCCTTGCCCTGACTGAGCCATTTCGAGCTTCGTTAGGACATGGCGTTTCTGGGAGGGGAATAGTTTTTTCATTGCTTATTACTATGGCGAGTGTGTTTCAGGTTAAGGTATAACCGGGGAGAAAAAGTAAACGCCGGAAGGAATCTGGGTGTTTCAAATTTTGGGGGGGAAGAAAGGGATTCGTCTGTGGGAGAAGCAACCCCTGTTTCTCCTCTTTATATAGGGGACGAAGAGGAGAGTATTTAATGTGTTCAGATCTCCAAGGAAGTCTGCAAACAAGAATGCGCCCGTATTCATTCTCCCACGCCATCAATAACCGTTATATCTGGGATGTCTCGTAAAGGGAAGATATTAAAGAAGCGCTTCGGATAACCAAACGGCATAGGCGCGTCGTGAAGAAATTAAGAGGAGCATCTCGTAGACCGTTACGCTTCCTGGGCAGGTGAAGGGTCGCCAGCGTCAGTCAAAGGCTTGGTATTATCAAAACCCCTCATTCCAACCAGGATGTTGGACAGCAGGATTTTGAGGGGCTATTGTGGGGCCCAATAATTTATGGGCCAGGCCCACTTGCTCAGAGGGAGTCCAAAGGCCCAAGCCGAAAAAGGTTATGGCCCTAGCTCAAAAATATAAAACAGAAAATGGCCCGGAGGTGCAGCCGAGGACAGTTTAGTCCTCGGCAGACCCGAAGCTCCATTGAGAAAAAGGGTATAGGAACAAGTTTGTAAGGAGATCTAAAATATCTTGGGAAAGTTATCCCTACTACCCTTCCCAAATAAGACTCTGCACCTAACAGAGCCTATTCTTCAGCTTTATCAACCATCCCCAACAATTCCGGGATTAGATTGATGGGACAAATATCAGTCTTGTAAAGGTTGACCCTACACGTGAACAAAGGATAGCGAACGCAGGCTAGTATAAAAGAAAAGGTAAGTGAATCTGGAAAAGGGGCTCCCATCCTACCTCCAAAAAGAGACGACATGGGTAGAAAGACCTCAACAACTCATGCAGATCAGAGAAAAAACCCACCGTTGGGGAACCGGAGTAGGACCTTAATGATCCTCGGATCAAGTCCGAGGAGTCCAACCCCATGGGATGCGACACTATAGGGCTTAAATGTTCAAACCCAACTCCTCTTTTTTATATGAATTCCTCCAAAATCAAGACTGGAATATCGCCCCGTGCCCAACGGCTAGCTTTTCAAGCCCACTCTCTACAAATCATATTGTGAGGGATCTTTCATGTGCGAGCCCAACATCATTATTGGGCCGCAAAAGAATCGTGTCCTTATAGCAGATTTTTGAAATAAAGGAAAAGATTGAACATGATTGTGTTTGTGTTTGTTTTACTTAATTCATGATTGCATAAATTTAAATTATGAGTGAAACTCTCTTCTTAAAAAAAATCTTTTTCATTTTTTTTAAACATATAAAAACATATCTGATTTTTTTTTGTCATCAAAAAACAATTTTTTTTTTAGCTCTTAAAAAACAGATTTGATCTTTTATAAATTATAAGCCATTTTTTCTAAGTTCTTAAAAGCAGATCTGATATTTTTCAAACCAAAAGACTTTATTTCATCATAAAACAGTTCTTAATTTTTATCATCAAAAACCACTTTTTTATTTTATTTTATTTTTATTTTTTTAATTTTTTTTACATACTGCAAAACAAATTTGGAATTTTGACAAACCAAAATTAATTTTTTTTAATCACCAAAACAGATCTGAATTTTTTTAAATAAAAGTAGAGACTTCATTCATAAATAAATTTGTGTGATTTAATTTTTTTTTCACATGTACAACATATCATTCATGACATGCATAACATAGTACATTGGTCACAAGAGTCTAGAAGACTAGACTCTGTCTGGGCGGAATGGGTGCCTAACACCTTCCCATTCTGTAACCTAGCCTCCAGATTTAGGTCTTTGGTTAAGTAGATCTTGCCTTGTCTTTGTTTGTTTGGGGTAGAATGTAACTAGGACAACAAGCCATGTAAATATTTAGTAGATTGTAACTAGGACCCAAAGCTATGTAATTTTAAAATTTTTTAGGATATGTAATTTCTTTTATTCAATCAATGAAGAGTACAGTTCAGTCATGTATTTGTATATATTTAGTTTTTCTTATTTTTTTGTATAAAAAAAATAATTGACAACTCCATACCACTTACCTAAAAAGAGAGGTGTCCTAAAAGGTAACCGAATCTCTTTTTTGAGGGACATTCTCTTTGGTCGAGGTCTCTCACAAAGATAAAAGGAAAATGAAGACCCTTATGGAAGGGGATCGAGAGAAAAGAGAGGAAAAAGATTTGTAAAGGAGAGAAAGCAAAAACATATATATATATATATATATATATATATAAAAGATCTTCCTCGGGTTGGACCGAGGATCCCTTTTTCATCATAATTGAGTGTTCCTAGTCATTTTCTTAGCATTTCTTTTCATTGGGATTTAAAAATAAAATAAAAATAAAGCCAATAACCTAATTTTTTATGGGTTAATACTTTAATTACAATTTTTTGTCCTCAATCTTTACTCTTATTTTAAAATGATCATTAAACGCTTAAATATTTTTTTTTTAATCCTTAAGGTTGTCCTTGTAATGAAAAAATTAGAACAAGAAGATAAAATTATTAAAATAATGAAGTGATCAATGTTAAGGTGGATGCCAGATGGCATTTATAAAATTAAAATGATAAATAGAAAGGAAAAACATGGTAAATGCGTTTTTTAATTTTAAGGAAAATACTAATCCAAACTTAACAAGAAGTGAAACTCTGTCTCTCTAACAAGTCCAACTTAAACTCAAACTCATCATTATCATTTTTTTTAAACAAAATTATTTCTGTTTAATCAAAACTTAACAATGAGTGAAACTTTATCTCTCTAATAAGTCCAGCTTAAATTCAAACTCAAACGTTGATAATCTATATAAAAACAAAAATTCTGATAGGACTCAAAAAAAAAAAAAAAAAAAAAAAAGACTCACGTTAGATTAAAAAAAGAGAGAAAGAGAGAGAGACCCCTCCTCAAAGTCCTAACAATTACCACCTCAAAACCCTAAACTTAACTTCACTTTAGGATTCCAAAAAAAAAAAAAAGAGAGAGAGAGAGAGAGAATGACTCCTATTAGGAGTCTCTTTTCCCTCCTCAAAACCTTAGCAATTACCACCTTAAAATCCTAAACTTAACTTCATTTTAGGATTATAAAATAGAAAATAAATAAATAAATAAATAATCCCACAAGCAATCTGATTCAACTTTCTTCTTTGATTAATGAATTTTATGTTGAATTTATTTATATTGTTATTATTAATAAAATTTCAATTCAACATATGTGGATATTTGTTTATATTGTTATTAATAAATTTTATCTTTTATGTTGAATTTTTTATTTGCTTTCATATGTGCTTGAGATTTTCTTTCTATCTTATTCTTTTGTTATATTTAGAATTAATTTTCTTCTGAGTATTTGGGTTAATCTCCATATTTATATCGACATTGTTTTCATGAGTTTCATTTTTGGGTTGAAATTTCTACTAATTATTTTTTTTTTATTGTATATGGTAGATAAAGCATCTCTATTTTTTTGGGGGAAAATCAAAGCTGCAACCTATGTCTTCTAGTCTAGGGAACGATAAATTTTTTTTTGGTATGTTATATATTAATTTGTTGAATCTGGTTTGGTTTTGAAGTAGAATTTGGGAATTCTATAAATTTTGAAGTTTTAAGTCTTGGGGTTTTCGGTATTTGCATCTCAGTAGGTTGATCTTAATTCTTCACCTTAAATGCATTTTATTTAGGTTCATGTGATTTTTTGTTTTCTTATTAAAAGCTATGATTTTTGGTTGATTAATTATTTGCTTGGATTAATTTCAATTAATTATTTGTTTGGATTCAACATAAAAGATAATGGAATTAGGTATTATAATTTTGACATTATTCAATGTTTTGAATTGTCTATATTGTTATTATTACGAGAAAGTCATATTGCTACTCAAATTTGAAACTTGGTGTGTCTTCCTCATATCATGGCCTTTGTTTATATATTTGCAATTTATATTAGTTTTGAGTGTGTGTGTATATATAACTATTGAGAGTTTTGCTTTATTAATTTAAGAATTGTAAATTACTTTGTAGGTTTTGATAACTATGCACTTACAACTCAATAATGTTCAATGTTAGGCAACACTTCTAAATTATGGAAAAGTATAGAAATTAAATATTTCTTCATTTTTTTCAGAGTCAATAGTTTTTCCGTGTATTACATGGGTTAGCGATTAATATTATTTAATTGGGAAATGTTTACTAAGAGCATTGGTTTATGAATTACTTTTAGAAATATTTTATTGATAGAATGATAAAACAATAAAGGCAAATGTTAACAAGCACCGGGTTGTTAATGTTAAAATAATGTGGGTCCCATTTAATAAAAAAATTTAATAAATGGAAGAAATTGTATAAAGCTGACCCTAAAGTTTATAAAGTTAACAAAATATTGACATAAAGCTGAGTAGCTGACAAAAATTCTGACATAAAATAGTAAATTCTTATATAAGGTGGTGTTGTTAACAAGCCATTAACACAACCCAATAATAAATGTTATTGATAGTTTTTATATTTCCCATGAAAGTGGTAATGCCCTAAGGTAGAGAATCAAATAAGAAAGCCTCCTAGCATGGGGATCGAGGAGAGCCCTTAATCCGCACGACTTTGTCTGACCATATTCATGGCAAACTTAGCTTGGGAACACTACAAGAAAAAAATATTTATTGCAACGAAAAAAATCATTGCAATAACATTAGAGTTATTGCGATATTTGATGCAAGATATTGCAATAAAATTTGAGGTAATAGATTTGTGCAAACTCCAAATATTTTAATGACAATATATATATATATATATATATATAGTTGCAATAAATAGTTTACTATTTCGAATATCTTGTAGGTATAGGCTATTACTTCGCGAAACTTATTGCAATAAATTGTAAATAATTGACCAAAATAAGCTGGATTAAATTATTACAATAATATCTTTATTATAATAGATAATTAATTCATTTTGTCATTGCGATAGATTATGAAATAATTGATACCAAGTTATTGCAGCAATATATTTGTTGCAGTTTTGCGTTTGTCATCACAATAGATTGTAAAAGAATTAATATCAAAGGGTAAATTACAGTAACATACCCTGAAGTTTGGTTTAATACCAAGCACATCCAAAGGTTTTTCAAAATGACCAATTTGGTTTTTAAACACTAACACCGTTAGTGTAATGTTGTAATCAAATGGAAAGACAATACTCCCCATCTTCAATAACCGACAAGAAAGAGTCATCTTATAAAACCTATGAACCTCATCCACAAACTGCAAAGTCCTCTTATTATTCGAAATTCTTAGTTTTCTAGCATCATCAACTGCATCCCTAACATCCTTAACTCCAGAAGTAATAGCAGAAAGTGAAACAAATATATAGGAACAAAAAAAGAGGAAGAACAGGAATTAACAATGCTTCAGCAATGGAGGTCTTACTAGTACCAGGAGGGCCCCAGAGCACGATAGAAGGGAGATGATTACATTGAATTGTGGAGTGGAGGAGAGAGTTTGTGCCAAGAAGGTGGTGTTGCCCAACAACGTTGTCTAGGTACGGGGTCTCATGCGCTTTAATAAGGGCTCGTGGGGCTTGTCGTTTTGTTGTTGTGGAAGTGGGTTTAATTTTTAAGAGTAATAGTTTGGGATGCTTGGAGATTGGGTTTACTAATTTCTGTGGTTGTTTTTGTTGAGGTGTGGTGGTGGGAGGTGGTAGAGAAGTGTTGTTGTTGGCGAAGGGTTTGGATTGGAAGTGGAAGAAATGGTTTGAGTTTGGGTTGGAATGGAGATGAATTGTTGTTGATAGGAGGAGGAGTAGAAGTGGTGATGGTGGATTTTGGTTGAAAATCCATTCAGTGGCTTTAAGGGTGGATTTGCTACTGGTGGCGGCCAAGGTTTGGGATACCAATTTGTTAGGTTCTAAAGATTTAGGTATTTATGTATTTAGAACTCTAATTGTATTGTTGGCAAACCATGATCAAAACAATGTGTTTAGAAGTGTTTTAGTCTTGCTCAAAGTTGTATCTTTTATGTAAAGTTGGAATCGAGCTAATGTAGAAGTTACTGTGCATTTCGGCCTGGCTCGATCGATCGAAGCTTAGGCTCGATCAATCGAATCTCGGGCAGAATGCGTTTTTCTGCAGATTTCCAACTCAGCCCTAGTTGTTTAAAACGTTTAGGGTTTTCTAATTTGTCCTAAGTATAAAAGGCAAACCCTAGCCACGTTTTAGTGTTGCTCATATTGCTGTTTGTGTAAATCTCTTGTGAGATCTAGAGGAGCTTTCCTTTACACAAACTTAGGGTTTTCAAGGAGGAGATTTTATCTACACCTTGATGATCAACTCAGTTGCTACCATTGGAGCTTAAAGAAACACAAGCGGGTGTGCTTGTAACTGGTGGTGAATCCAAGAAAGAAGGAGTCTGTGGATTCAGAGCTTGCACGTGGTCGTGTCAGTAAGTTCTACTGGTGGGTAGCAATAAGAAGTCGAGCATGAAAGCTTGTAAGTCTTATTGTATGAACTTCGATTCTTTCAAGATAGTGGATTCAAGTTTACCTTGAGAATAACTAGGTCAAATCCTCCCCAGGTTTTTACCGGTTTGGTTTCTTGGGTGATCATATCTTTGTGTTATTTATCTTTCCGCTACTTTGCATGATATGATCTCTGTGATTGTGATAACTTAGATTTGTTAAATTGGACTAAGTAACAACTTGGCTAATTACCTAGGTTAATTCAATTGTGTTTTAAGGGGTCTAAAAACTATCAATCATCTGGAAAGCCCATTCTCAGTAGCTATTCCATCTCCATTTCATTAGTGTTCAAGACCAAAATTTGGTTGGTCATCAAAACAGCATTAGTGTTCAAGACCATATCGGTCATTTTCAAAAATCTTTGAATGTATTTGGTATTAACCCAAACCTTAGGGTAGGTTACTGTAATTTACCCAATATCAAATTATTACCATGATAACTTTGTGTCAATAAATTATTAGTTCGGAATTTTCGTTACAATAAGCTATTAGTTCGAAATTTTTGTTGCAATAAATTGCAAAAAAAAATTGGTATCAATTTTTTGCAATGATTCTTTCATTTTAAGTTATTACAACAATTTTTCTTAATTTGTTAAAACTTCTTTTGCAATTGAAAATTATAAGCTATTGCAATTTATTATTATTGATGCAATAATTTAACACTTTTAAGTTACTATTGCAACAATTTTACCTTGTAAATGTGATATTTTGTCTAATTCTATATACATGTAGAGGGAATTAGGATTGTATATTGAGAAATGCTAGGGACACCAATTTTGGTACAACTTTGTGCCACAACTTGCTACATGGCAAGTTATGATTAGTAAAGGTGTGCAAAGTTGTGCCAAAATTAGTATCCTAGCATTTCTCTTGTATATATTTCTCGGTTTAGTTGACACTTTGACTTCAGTTCAGGCAGTTCAATGTGCTTTTTCTTTTTATTTATTTTGCCTTTGAAGTTGAATTCTAAAACAATTTTTATTTCAGCTCAACCATGGTTTCCAACTCCAACTACTAGTATCAATTTCAAAAGCTGATGACACTGCTGCAAAAATTGGTCTGATACAAAATGTATAGAGCATTAAGCAATTAGAGTTCACATTTATTTATGCCTTTTGTATTCTTTTGGTATTGGTATTGACGTCGGTGGGAATTTCAGGCCTGTTTGTATTGTAAATTTGTGATGACTAATGACATCTTTCCATTATGTGTTGTACACTTGCATATGCTCTCTTTGAATATGCATTTTGTTAAGTTTGCTTTGGTGAATTATATTTTATTTGTATTCATGCTTTTACATCAACATGTAGACCTTTCAAATGAATTTCTTATCCATGAATTTTTTAGCCAAAACTCTTCTAAATTAGGTTGCTATCTCTGTTCATATTAAGTTTACCCATAATATATATATGGGTAAACGTAAGTAAATTACACGTCGATTACATCTCCAAGTCAATCACATCGTAAGTCCACATTTCTACAAGGAGGACATTCATGATCCTAATGAGCTACTCTAATATTTTTGCATGCTTGACTTTTTGAAACGCGAAATGGGATTTTAAAAATTGTCAACCTTATTTCTTATGTAATATCTATTATTACTAGAGAACGTCTCATTTTTAGTTATGATAGGATATACAGTTTTTTTGGCTAGAGTTTGATTAGTTTTAAGTTTAAATTTTGTATGATTATATTTAGTTGTTGATTATTGATTTAATTAAATGAATATAACAATTAATTTTATTGTATTGTAATTTTTTTAATGTCCTCTATATGACTATCTCTATTTTTTTTACTCCTCTTGACGGCCCTTTGTTTTCTAATTAACAGTTACGAATTGACGTTTTATTTTTTCTTTCTTTCTTTCTTCATATATTCTTTATTAATTTATATCATTTTTTTTCTTTACTATAAATCTCTCTCCCTCTTTGTTTCTTCGTTGGCAGCCTATTGTTTTCCCAAATTTGATTATGATTCTAATGCAATAAATATGCATTGTAACATTTATTTTTTTCATTCAATTTTGTTGCCCTTAAGTTAGTATATCTGTAAGGATACAATTTGGTTCCTAAGCCCAAAAGGTAAAAGGATCTAGGCCCAAAGAGCCCAATACAATGAATTTGTAGAGAGAGGATTCGAAAACTAGGCTCTAATGAGTTAGGTAACAATTGTAATGGATCCAGATCACAAAAAAGTAAAGATAGACTAGTTTTATCTAAAGAAAATTGTCGTCAGCACAATCTGAGGAGATCGGTTCTTGTATATATTTCTTGAATTTGGTTATAAGCACAGTTCTTGTTGCTGTAGTGTCTTTCTCTCAATTTCTCGACCCTTTCCTTAGGGTCTTCTTTTTATTTTATACTATCTTCCTCCTTTTATCTCTACCTTCCACATGTAAATTAAATTGCTGGTGTTGTTCCTTGTCCCATCAGCACCTTCCTGAAGTCTTTGGGGAGTAACTGTAAGGCTAAAAATTACTGTTTAGGTATCACTTCCTCATTAATGCGGCCAGAGAGTTAGTTACAGAGCATTTAATGCATTAGTAACAGCTTTCTCTTAGATATTTCATAGAGATGTTTTTAAGAGCTTAACATGTTGCTTGGATCTTTGGTTGAGTAGCTTACTTGATTGCATTCTTTTCTGTGTGTTTTCCTCTCTTTGAAAAAATATTTTTATCAAGCTCAACAAATCCTCGATAGCTAGCTATCTATCGAGCCTCTTGAACTTCTTTTCTCGATAGATCTTATCGTTATTTTGATCCATCGAAGCTTTCTGGAATTTTTCTCGATAGCTTTTCGACAGATTCTCGATCCATCAAGAAAGTTTCTGTCTAGCTGATAGCTTCTCGATAGCTGTTCGATCCATTGAGATATTTTTGCTATCGACAGATTCTCGACAACACCTTGACAGATTTTATTTGTCGAGAATTAGTGCTCAACAGATCCTCGATCCATTGAGCTGCGATTTCTTTAAATAGCTTCAGCATGAAATCAGATTTCATTTCTCTCATTCTCTCTCGACAGAAAAGATATCTTTTCACTCCAAACACTCTTTTCTCACTCTTTTCATCTTCCCCACTTGGATTTAGGCATAGATTATGCATCTCTTCTCTGGTATGTTTCTCTAATCCTTCATTCTTCATGCATTTCACGCATTTAGATCTAGGTTTTGGGTTTTCTTGAAATTTTTAGGGTTTTTGAAAATTGATGAATTTCTTGTGAAATTTTTGGGTACGGTGTTGTGTATTTGATGCTATATGCTCATGCATTGCATTGCATTTGTATTTTCACAATGTTTCATGCATTTAGATGTGTGTTTGTATGTTGAAAATTTGTGTGCTGCTAGGCTTGGATTGGGATTGAACCCATGATGCAATTTCTTTTGCACATCACATGCTCATACACATTTCATGCATACATACACTCTCTCTTCTTTATATTTTTGTACTTTGTTGTGATGGTGCTTCTCTCTCTCTCTCTCTCTCTCTCTCTCTCTCTCTCACATAGACTGCGCATGGCACCTAAGCGTAAACTACTTCAGTCTGAAACCCTCTTCATTCCAGATCATCTTCTTTTGATCCTACTCCTCTTCACATCCAATTCAGTAATGAGAAGGCCCGTAAGGACTTCTTGGAGAACTTCTCCACCATGGTATTCATTCAAAATGCCACGTGGTTCTATCGGACTTTTCTGATACTGCTCTACCCACTGTCATTTACAGTCAGGGATGGGAATCTTTATGTGAGATACCCGTGAGATGTCCCACCATGATCATACAGGAGTTCTACTCCAACATGCACAGTTTTGATACCTCTATACCTCAATTTGCTATGTAGACTCGAGGTACACGTATCATAGTCACTCCAGATCTTATATCCGAGATACTACATGTTCCGAGGGTATCGCATCCTGATTACCCCTCGTGTCAGCGTCTAAGGACCGTGTCCAAAGACGAACTTCTGTCTCTTTTCTATGAGACACCTTCTTCATGGGGTGAGCACCAAAACACCTTATGCTCGGGCTTTGCAAAAGGTTCGAGATTCCTAAACATGGTGATGACATTCATTCTCCATCCATTATCTCACTATAACTCCATTACCGAGCCTCGTGCTCACTTTTTGCTATCTCTCATAGAGGACCTTACTATAGACTTTCCTTTTCACTCTATTTTCTCTCTCATCGATGTCTATAGAGATACGACGACCCATGATAAGCTCATTTTCCCGTCGGCTATCACACGGATCATCCGTCATTCTTCTATCCCTTATCTTAATTCTCCTCACTTCATCGTCATGGGTGCCATTAGCATAGTGTCTGTTCGACGAAGTGAGGCCCAGCTTCGACCAAAGTAGTCACAGACCGAGTCGACGACTCCTCTAGCCCCTTCCATTCCATCCACCTCCGCTCCTTCTTCTTCAGCAGGTAGTGTGACGCTTGAGGCGATCATGGTGCAGCTTCAGCACATGGATGCTCGCCTTGATACTCTCAATGATGAATTGTGTCAGGTGAACACCGATGTCAGTCGTATCGCACGACGACAGGCCCACCTTGGTGGCTTCATGCCGTCTCCCTCTCCTTCTCCAGAGGCTTCTAAGGACGAGGATGCTGATGATGGTTCCAATGATGATGATGAGGATGAGGATGCTAACTCTTCCAGTGATGAGGAGATGACAACCTCTCAGTCACTTTCCCTTTGTCATTCGTGACAAAAAGGGAAAGTAGTTTTGGGATGAGAGTAGTCATGTATTTAGGGGGAGAGTTAGCATAGGACATTTTTGATAGGGGGAGTGTTTGCATTTATGAGGGATGTAGTAAGGTTATTATGTATTTTCTTTTCTTTCTTTTACTTTTACCTCATGTATATCGATCTTGTGACCATTTGACATACATTATACTTATCTTTTGATATATATATATGCTAATGTATGTTTATTCACCTATCTCTCCATGTGTTATTTCTTTTCTATCTTTATACATATGTTTCTTTATGTATGCAATCTATTATATCTGTTTCACACTAAGATGCCTTAATGAGTTTTGTTTAAAGTGTTTCAGAAAGACAGGTTGTCAAAATCTATCATGCCATGAACTCTCTTCTTGCAAAGTTTTTCAAGAGTTTGTGTTAGGATTAGATTTGATTGTATTCAACAAGTGATTATGAATTTAGTGATTTATGACTTTTCTCATACTTCATTTGTTTGTTGTGGTTTTGTCACGGATTGCCAAATGGGGAGATTGTTAGGACATATGTAGAACTTTGTACACATGTTTCTTTATGTATGCAATCTTTTATTTCTGTTTCACACTAAGATGCCTTGATGAGTTTTGTTTAAAGTGTTTCAGAAAGACAAGTTGTCAAAATATATCATGCCATGAACTCTCTTCTTGCAAAAATTTTCAAGAGTTTGTGTTAGGATTAGATTTGATTGTATTCAACAAGTGATTATGAGTTTAGTGATTTATGACTTCTCTCATATTTTATTTGTTTGTAGTGGTTCTATCACGGATTGCCAAAGGGGGAGATTGTTAGGACATATGTGGAACTTGTTAGAACATATGTTATACACATGTTTCTTTATCTATGCAATCTTTTATTTCTGTTTCACACTAAGATGTCTTGATGAGTTTTGTTTAAAGTGTTTTAGAAAGATAGGTTGTCAAAATCTATCATGCCATGAACTCTCTTCTTGCAAAGTTTTTTAAGAGTTTGTGTTAGGATTATATTTGATTGTATTCAACTAGTGATTATAAGTTTAGTGATTTATGACTTCTCTTATACTTCATTTGTTTGTTGTGGTTTTGTCACGGATTGCCAAAGGGAGAGATTGTTAGGACATACATGGAACTTTTTAGAACATATGTTATGTAATATTGGCTAATCCTTTGACAAAACGCACTTTCCTTGTAATTTGGTAGATCTAGGATGGGTTTAGTACTTCAAGGAACAAGAGTTCAAGTCTAGTATTGAAGCCATGCAAATCTGTCCAAGAAACAAGTGAAGAAGTGTTGTTCATTAAATCTTGACAGATATCTCGACAAATAAATCTATCGAGGTTTAATAAGGAATCTCGACAGCTGCTCGACAAAAATAGTATCTATTGAGAATTATGAAATTCAGATTTCCAAATCTGTTTTTCATGTATATCCAAGTTATTTGTGTAGGGTTTCTTTTCTCACAACCCTAGACATATATAAGTATTATTTTAAGGGTCATCTCACTCAATGCAAGGTTATGCAAATTGATTGTGCATGCAAATTGTGACCGAAGACAGAATTTGCCCTAGTTCGTCATATTCTGTGTAGAAGCTGCTGTCTTTGCGCCAAGAGTTTTGTAACCAATGAGATTCTTGATCTTTATCTTTGGATGAACTAAAGAACTTTGCAGCCAACATTTTCCTCAAGTTGGTGTGTTAGTCATGTACTTGGATCTGTGCATCAATTGGTTAGTCACATACTAGGAGCCGTGCATTGAAAGGAGAGATTGTCACTACATTACAAGTCCAATTGGTTATTGGGGTAAAGGTTCAACTGTAGGTTGATAATAGTGGATTCTCGGGTGTGGTGACCTTAAATTCATCGGGTGGGATTTTGCCTCGGTGGTTTTCCCCACTCGTAAACAAATCACCTGTGTCAAATTTAATTTCTGCTGCATTTAACTTAGTTGGTGATTTATTTGTGCTACCACGCTTATTGCATGTAATTTAATCTAATTAATTTACTTGGCTAATTAATTAATTAATTTACCAAATGAGTCAATACATTCTTAGCCTATCAAAATTGGATATGGCCCTGCTGACAACCATTATTATCCCCGCCCCCCCCCCCCCCCTTCTCTAATTATCTCAGAGTTGATTTCAAATATGAAACATTTTTTGATTACCTATCTCCCACAGTTTCTTTTCTGTGCAATGCTTTTGAGTGCAAAAGCATTGGGTAGAGCCCAGGATGATCTCACTTCTTCAAAGGCAAAGGCATTGTCACAACCTTATGTCATAATTGTGTGTTGTTCACCATCTTTCATTTCAGCAGAAAATTTCATTATCATACATTACTGTTATTACACTAATATGTGCTTTTGTTTATTGTTTCTTTTTCCCCTAATATTGTTCTCTTTTTTTTTTTTTTTTTTTTTTTTACTGCTATGCTAAAAGATTCTAAAGTATGATGAAACTCTCTTTTAGGTAGTATTTTGGACCATATATTGCACAGCTAATGGACAGCATTTTAGACATTATTGCACTATGGAGGAACATCTTAGATAGTACTTTTGACTTGATAATTTTTTAGATAGTATAACTGAAAATTTGGACAAGTGATTGCATAGCCAATGTTGTGGTGCTTGCTTTCAATAGTACGAATATAAGAAAACCAATTGTGAAATTTTCCTTATGTTTAATAATATGAATCTTAATTAATTGGTACAACAAGAAAAACTGTATAATTAGGATTTGATTTTGAAAACCAATAATATATATTATATTATTTACTCCAAAACGAAGCCAAAAAGGGGGCATGCAATATATGTATCTATATAGCCTAAGGATAGGTACAAAAGGATTTATTTTGGATACAAAGGAATAACCTCTCATATGCCAATGCCATCTTTCGTGCAGTAAACATGGAAGTTGCATATTCACGACATGCCGGTCCTATTTTTTTAAATCAATTTTTATATGATTTAAAATTGAATAAATTACCAAAACCCACAAAATTAAACTTGAATATCTAAAATATTTGAAATGTTTGGTTCCTTTGAAGTCCCAAATCTCATGGCAGAGGAGAGATATTGTTGATGAGTTGTCACAGTGGTTATTAAATTGAGATCAAGACCTCGTGCACACTAAACACACTCACAAAATATTAGTATTTATTTATTTATTGATTTTATTCCCAAAAATATTCCATTAATTAAATTTCAATCACATGGATTTCTCACTCAGAAAATCCTTCAAATCCCACAACTCAGTCCAGGGGAAGAGGGACTGGATTGCTTGACGTTGATGACAACAACTTCAAGTGAAGGAATTTAGAGTCGGGCTGTGAGTTGTTTGGTTACAAGGTTTTGTTATACACTTATACATGTAGGAATTGCAGACTACAAACATAAATTGCTGACTGTTTTTGATTGTTCTGGTACAGCTGTTTAAGAAATGGAACACGTTCTAATGTAAAAACTTTTTACATAAATAAAAATTAAGTCACATACGCTTTTTTGACGTTGCAACAAAGAAATAAGAGATTAAGGAAACCGCAAACATGGTTATTAGCAACATGATCTTGCCAATTTTTGAATGGATCGGGCTAATACCCATGTACAATGACAATAATAATGATACACATGAGAGTTACAAAACAAAGATGAACAATGGCAATTATGATCATAAAATGTGGAATTTATTGATAAAAATCTTATATGATTTGATAAGAATACATGCACTGAACCAAAAGAAAACTTAGAAATCTTAAGTCCCTGTATAACCACCCACACCCCCAAACAGTACTAGGTGCTGAAAATCAGCTGCACCTGTTATTCCTTCATCAAGAACTTCATATTGTTCAATATCAGAAAGTTTTTCGGTATCAACAGCGTTCTCAACATAATCAGTCTCATTAATTGTTTTAATTTGCCTGCAATATGCATCATATTTGGTGTCTTGCATTAAGTGTACACTATAGGCAGAGCCCATGTGAGGGCTAGGCACATCTGGAGGACTAAAAACCTCTCCTCCCCATTCAACGGACTTAGCACCGTCTCCTAAAGCAGTGAATACATTTTTTGGCCAAAATCCGATTTCAGTTTCATCTTGACCAAATTTTAGAAACCAGTTTCCATTGGCAGAATCCTATCATTCAAGAGAAAATTGACAAACATAGGAAGTAAGAACAAATTATGTGTTTTTTTGTATCATACTTGATGCACAAAGAGGTTAGTACCAAAGAAACACACGCACACGCACACGCACACATCTATATAAACACACACATGCGCACACATTATTTATCTATTTACCCAAAAAAGCGTGAATTTCATGTCAAATTGCTGATCTGTCGTTGAAATTGGCACTATAGGAATGCCGAGAGGAATATCCGTACTTGTAGGAATTATTGAATTACATAATGTATTGAAGCATGAGGAATTAGACGTCTGTAGATGAAAACATCAATATTAAAAGGTAGAAAAATACCACAGTTTATTACATAATTAATAGAACAACATATGAATAGGAAAAAAATATTAATTACTTTTGTAAATGTGTATAGTCGGGTCTGAGTATCGTTGTACAAGGTTGGATTTACCTAAGACAAAAAGAAATGAGTATTAGATTTAACAAGCTCATATACATACATAAATACATATTGTAAAGTTGTTTCCTCTGTCACTTACTGTCCATCCAACTTCTATGCTATCTGGACCATTTTGAACCTTTATGCGAGCAGAACTGTATTGAGTTCCTTCAACTTTTGGGTTATATATGCTGATAATTGCAGAACCTCCATGGTACACGATGTTCGTATTTTTTGTCCGCACTATAGCATACTGAGAATAAATATATAACATTTTAAAGCAATCATATGAAAATTATTCTTAAAGGAAAATGTGTGATTATTCTTAGTGTTACTCCTCCAACTCTATTTGCACATTGAGTATGTGTGTGCTTATGCACTCCAAGCCAAATTACTAATCATCAATCACACCATATTAACAGCAAACTCATTTTTTTGTGTGTGATTTATATGCTAAATTTGTAGGAAACTATAAATATATTTGCATGTCATTGATGATCAAATCAATATATTTAAAGCCAAAGAATACCATGAGATTTTTCAAATTCATTGAAGACAATATCATGTCATTGATTGTTAAAGAAAATTATGAGATTGGCTAATGAATCAAAAGATTGATTTCTAAGGAGAGGTAACGGTGCAACCCACTCTTTTGGCTATGAAAATAGATGATGTAAGGAAACTGAAAAAACTAATCACGCCGAACCATGGCTTTCATGGTTAGTTTGGTACAGTTTTGTTAATGTACGTATTAGTCTGTATTGGTTTTAAATCTAGCAAAACAGAGAAAATCCCCCTCCAACTAGACCAAACTTGACCGATATCAGTGCTAGAAAACCATTGTAGTGTATTATTATTATTATTTATTATTTTTTTTTTTGAGTAAAGTTGTAGTGTATTATTAAGTTAAGTGAATGAGACATTGTATCACTTTCTGCTTTTGTTCCTTGTGTGTTGATAAGAACTACATACACTCTCATGTATTCTCTCTCTTTTCTCTCCTCTTTTATTCCAAAAATTATCAAATTTGTTCACATCACAAAATAATCAATCAAATATTCATTGGACCTTTGAAATAATTAATATGGTATTGGATTGGGTTGGGGTGTATTAGTTAAAACTTACAGAGGGGAAAGAAAATAATTCACACACAGCTATTTCTTGACATAATTAGATATTTATTTTCCCATCAAAAGAAAATAATATACAAAAAATGAACCAACTACAACAACAAGACAAAATATATGCAAATGTATGAAATAAAAACAAATAAATTAGATTGTAGCAATGATAACTCACATGAGTACCAGGTCTATCAATAGTGAGCGGTTTATATTTTGAGTTATGTATCTCTGTAGCTAACTTTGCCCTTTTGAGATCATCCTCTGTATTTCTCTTAATGGGAACCATACCATCTGGACAACCTTTCCCATTTAGCCAAAAATTAGACGGGTTAAATAGTGGTGAAGACTTTTGGTCTCTGATTCCTTTAGGGTTGGAGGTAGATCTCACCTGTACATAAATCAATTCAATATTGAAGTTAGTGTTACTTTTATTTATAAAAAAAAAAGACTAAAAAGTTAGAAAAATGTGACATAGTAACAGAACTTTACCGGAAAATCATTAGTATGGTTCTTGAGTGAACGATAATTGAAGTGTTGTTCATAGAGATTTATGCAATCATATGTATCGCCATACTTTGTCTACAAATCACAAAATCATTTTGTCAATATAATAGCTACAACATTATTTCTTCAACATAAATATATACACACATACACATGAATAGAAATATTGATCTCACCCGAATAGTTTTCTTGGCCAACTTATTTGAAAGCTTAAGTTGCCTTTTCAACTCCATGTGATCTTCTCTATATATTCTCTTGCAACCAACCTCATTTGTGCTAAAAGAGAGAAACAATGTGAACAAAACCAGTAAGACAACCATTTTAGCCATTAGTATGTGACCTATATCCCTGTACCACAAACCATGTCTGTTGTCATTTATATACCCACAAATTTAATTTAATTTGTTCTGCCATTTGAATTTCCCTTCATATTCCTATAAAAAGAAACTTATTAATTATAAATAAATTGTTTAATTCTCATTATAATGAAATTTATTTGTAGTTAATTTTGTGGTAAATAAAAAGGTATTAGTTTTAATTTTTATGGAGATTTGGATTCTTGCATTTAACTTTAATCTTTATTTCCCCCTCCAAAAAAAAAAAAAAACTTTAATCTTTATTTCCCATTAGTATTGATATATCTTTGGTGTCTTTGTTGCCCCTTATAGGAAGTGGTGCCGCTTTCTATAAAATTTGGAGTGATTATCTAGAGCACTTATGAAACCAAAGATTAGGCACAAGGCCAAAACCTATCAACTTAAAAAGCTCATGTTAACACCTTGATCGTTATGTATGAGCAATTATTCTTTATTTCTATAAGTAGTCACAATTCAAGTCTAAGACCATTATATACACGCAGACATTAAATTTAGTTGTTCTACCATTTGTATACAATGCACACATTAAATTTTGTTTTTCTGTCATTCGTATTTCGCTTCATATTCTTGTAAAAATAAACATATTATTATCCTTCTATGAAAGAATTATCACGTTGGCACATTTTAATATTAATTACAAATAAATTGTTAAATGCTCATTATAATGAAATTTATTTTTTGTGAAATTTGTGGTAAATAAAAAGATATAAGTTTTAATTTTTATGAAGAGTTAGCATCTTTCATTTAACTCCAAGCTTTATCTTAGAGACTCTCACAATGACATAAACAAGTATATCATTTATGTAAATGAATGAGTTATAATTCCCATTAGTATTGATACTTATCTTTGGTGTCTTTGTAGCCCCTTATAGGAAGTAATTATGCTTCCCATGAAATTTGGAGTGATTATCTACAACACTCATGAAACCAAGATAAGGCACAATGCTGAAACCTACCAACTTAAAAAGCTCATGTTAATATCAATGTTACTCGTGCTATCTCTTCTTCTTTGGTAGACTCTTCTCCATTTAGTAATGTCGTGGATGATATTCGACATTTGTTGCGGAGTTTGCAATGGGTTAGTGTTGGCTGTATTAGGAGGGGTGGGAATCAAGTAGCACATGTTTTTGGCCCAATTTGCTAGAAATTCCTTGGATGAGAATGTTTACTGGATGGAGGACTCTCCCCCACCAGCAATTGAAGCTTTGTATCATGATATTTCACTTATTTAATTGAATGAATATCCGCCTTTCAAAAAAAAAAAGCTCATGTTAACACCTTGATTGTTATGTGTGAGCAATTCTTCTTGATTTCCCTAAGTAGTCACAGTTTAAGTCTGAAGCCATTATATACTCGCACACATTAAATTTACTTGGTTTGTCATTTTATACATGCACACATTAAATTTACTTGTTCTATCATTTGTATTTTGCTTCTTATTCCTATAAAAATAAACATGATATTATTCTCCTATGAAAGTGTTGTGAAATGATGGAAATATATATAAAACAAAGTAAAAGAAATGAGAAATATATGTTAATAAACTCTTATATTCAAGTGGTCATCTACAATTCTTTTGATCTCTCTTAGATATGTACCATAACAGTAAAGAAATCCCACATATATATAGGACCTTAGAATGATTGTAGAGTTTATGGGATAAGGTTGTAATAATGAGTACACTTATGGATATACATCTCCCCTATAGACTTTACACATCCCAAATAACCTTTTCATTGCCCAAAGTTTACACATTCCAATCAAACTTTATTTCTAACAGAAAGAAATATTACGTTGGCACATTTCAATATTAGTTATAAATAAATTGTTAAATTCTCATTATAATGAAATTTATTTGTAGTGAATTTTGTGGTAAATAAAAAGGTATAACTTTTAATTTTGAGTAATGCTACAGACACAAACTATTTTACAACATTTTTACAAACTAATGATGTGGTAAATTCTTACTAGTTCTAATACGGGACCATCATTAATATCACATTTTTACTTACAATAACTATTTGGAAAATGCTAAAGCCACATTAACAGTATGTAAAATGTTGTAATATAATTTGTGTCTGTAGCATTACTCATTAATTTTTATGGAGATTAGGCGTGTTGCATTTAACTCCAATCTTTATTTAGAAACTCACACAATGACATAAATAGGTATATTATTTATGTAAATAAATGGGTTATAGTTCCCATTGATATTGATATATCTTTGGTGTCTTTGTATCCCCTTATAAGAAGTGGTGCCACTTCCTATAAAATTTGGAGTGACTATCTAGAGTACTCATGAAACTGAGATTGGGCACAAGGTCGAAATCTGTCAACTAAAAAGCTCATGTGAACACCTTAATTGTTATGTATAAGCAATTATTCTTTATTTCTCTAAGTAGTCACAGTTCAAGTCTAAGACCATTATATACACGCAGACATTAAATTTAGTTGTTTTGCCATTTTGTATACATGCCCACATTAAATTTAGTTTTTCTGTCATTTGTATTTTGTTTCATATTCTTGTAAAAATAAACATTTTTTTTATGGAAAAAATAAACACATTATTATCCTTCTATGTAAGAAATATCGCGTTGGCACATTTTAATATTAATTTCAAATAAATTTTTAAATTCTCATTATAATGAAATTTATTTGTTGTGAATTTTTTGGTAAATAAAAAGATGTAAGTTTTAATTTTTATGGAGATTTAGTGTCTTGCATTTAACTCCAATCTTTATCTTAGAAACTCTCACAATGAGATAAATAGGTATATTAGATAAATAGGTATATTGATATATCTTTGGTGTCTTTGTAGCCCCCTTATAGGAAGACGTGCCACTTCCTCTGAAATTTGGAGTGATTATCTAGAGCAATCATGAAACTGAAATTAGATACAAGGCTGAAACCTGCCAACTTAAAAAGCTCATGTTAACAATTTGATTGTTATGTGTGAGCAATTATTCTTTATTTTCTTAAGTTGTCACAGTTGAAGTCTGAGACCATTATATACACGCACACATTAAATTTAGTTGTCCTATCATTTGTACATTAAATTTAGTTGTTCTATCATTTGTATTTCGCTTCATAATCCTATAAAAATAACATGTTATTATTCTCCTATGAAAGAAATATCATGTTGGCACATTTTAATATTAATTATAAATAAATTGTTTTTTTAAGAAACAATTATAAAGAAAATTTTAAATTCTCATTATAATGAAATTTATTTGTTGTGAATTTTGTGGTAAATAAAAAGGAATAAGTTTTAATTTTTATGGAGATTTGGTGTCTTGCATTTAACTCCAATCTTTATTTAGAAACTCTCACCATGAGATAAATAGGTATATTATTTATGTGAATAAATAGGTTATAATTCCCATTAGTATTGATATATTTTTGGTGTCTTTGTAGCCCCGAAGGTCCCAATTCCTATAAAATTTGGAGTGATTATCTAGAGCACTCATGAAACCACGATTTGGCACAGGGCCGAAACCTGCCAACTTTTTTTTTTTTTTTTTTTTAGGGGAAAAACATTCAAATTTCATTAACCAAAATTGGCCAAATCAGCCTGAATTACAGAAGAAAGCTGTGGTGGAATATCCTCCATCCACACTTGAAAATCCAAAATATTGCTAGTAAACTTAGCTAGACTATGGGCAACAAAATTACATTCTCTCCTGACATGAGAGTAATGCAATTGATCAAAAATAACTGAACTAAACTTAGCATCATCTATCAATGGACCAAAAGAGGATAAAGATCTTTGATCATTTGACAGTGCATTTATTATAGTTAACGAATCACCTTCCAACACAGCCTTAAAAATACCTATCTCTGTTGCAAATGATAAAGCCTTGGCAGCTGCTAATGCCTCAACCTCGTCGTTGCTATATGCTTGTGGTAAGCATTGGGAACATAAAGCAATAACCAAACCCACACTGTTTCTTATTACCACTCTAATACTCGACCTGTTCTCACTAGAAAAAGCAACTCCGTTGAAGCTTATTTTCATAAAATCCGATGGAGGAGGTTGCCATCTAGTTTTGGGTATAACATGTCTCTCCGTTGTGGTTGGCTAACAAGCCAAAAATTCAGCAAACCTGTCTTTAGCTAATTGAGGGATCTGGTGGACTGCAAGATGAACTCATACCTGATTGCGTTGAGTCCAAATCAGCCAAGTTGCCATTGCAAAGACCTCCACCTAATCATGTTGTTGAAGTAGCCAAGATAATAGCTCCTTGAAGTCCAGAAAGTTTGCATCCTGGTGCAACTGAGAGAACTCCGAACCTTCCCAGACCGTGTCTAATTCCTTGCAATCCCACAGAGCATGTACAGGTGTCTCATGTGCTTCATGCAGCGATCACATAATGGGTCAATGATGATTGTCCAGCGAATGAGGATTTCTTTTGTTGGGAACGCATTACGGCATGCACGCCACAGCAGATTCTTGACTTTGTTAGGAACCTGAAGAGTCCAAATTCCCTTCCATAGCTTCGAATCCATGATAGCATCATCCTGGGCATTGTCCATGGCTTCTTCATCCTTAAGAAACCGATAACCTGACTTGCATGAATATTGACCGTCCTGTGAATGAGGCCATATCAGAACATCCTCTGCATCCATTCGGCTCAAAGGTATTTTTTTATTATTAATGTTGCATCCTCTACATCCTCTGCATCCACTGCCTTGAACTTTCCTCAATCAAGCATGAAACCGTGGCATCTCCCATAGACTCAATCTGGTAGGAAGCCACAAAAGGAGAGTTTTTCCTTGGAATCCAACTATGTTGCCAAATTTTTTAATTGTCCTACCATTCCCAACCCACCACCTAGCTCCCTTTTGTAGAACATCTCTTCTCATGAGTATGCTTCTCCAAGCATACGAACCGAATCTTGAATATGTGGCTTCCATGATAGAGCAGTTAGGAAAGAAGCGTGCCTTAAACACCTTATAGAAAAGAGAGGTCTTATTGTGTAGAAGGCGCCAGCTTGCTTAGCCAAAAGTACATCATTGTGAAGGGCCAAATCTTCGAATCCCATCCCACCAACCAATTTTGATTTTGTCAACTCACCCCACCTTACCCAATGAATTTTCCTCCAGTCACCTCTTTGTCCCCAAAAAAATTTCTTTATTAGTGCCTCAATGTCATGGCATAACCCTAGAGGAATTTTAAAACACCCCATAGTATATGTAGGTATAGTCTGGATCACTGCCTTGATCAAGACTTCCCTTCTTGCTTGTGAAAGTAACTTTCCTTCCCAAACTTGGAATTTTTTCCACACCCTCTCTTTGATGTAATTTAAGCTTGCCTTCTTCCCTTCCCTAGGAGCAATATAAATACATTAAGGTTTTCTGAGATACAATGTGAGCTTGAGGTGACCCATGATAGGGGCGGTGGTGGATCCGCTAGTGATTGTTGACCCATCACTAGTTTCGGAATGGGATAAAAAAAAAATTAGCAAATTCTTAGCTTAGGTGTCTCTTTTGAGGAGAAAGCTATGAAATTACTCGCAGATATTGATATTAGATGGAGAAACAAAGCTAGTCTGACACTCGGCTTTTAAACAAATAAGAGAAAGAGAACCACAAAATTTGGCTAATTCTGCTTCTGTTTCGGTGAGTTACCCCGAAAAAAGAGTGTCACAATGTGTTGATAAATTTGGAGATGTTTGTTTGTTTGCAAGAGACAAAAGTGGAGAACAGGGATGGTCCCAAGTATTTGTTGATTCGGTTTCCTTAAATTCAGCAGCAAGGTCCTCCTCCTCCGGGGGGGACACAAGACAAGAGTGGTGGAATGGAAAGGAAAGGAAAGGAAAGAAAATGATAAAAGAAGCAGATGGTTTTATTTATTTGAGCTTTTTCAAGAGGAGTTATCTGGTGTGATTGGTTGGTGGGGAATTCCATGGTGTTTATAATTATGAGAAGATTTCAAACAGTAACCTACGCCAGAAACTCATGCCTTGAATGTTATCAGACCATTTTCCAGTCTTGTTATGCATTAATGGCATCGATGCAGTAAGAGGGTCATTTAAATTTGAGAATATGTGGCTCCGATCAGAAGGATTGATTGGTGGAGGCAATACAATATTTAGGTTCAGGGTTCCCTAGCTTTATCTTGGCTCAAAAGCTGGAAGTGTTGAAGAACGATCTGAGTGTATTTGGAATAAAGAGGTCTTTGGGGACGTGCGGGTGAAAAAAAAATATCTTGTCGCGGGAAATTCTTAGGAGGGAGGCAGTCAAAGCTGATTTAGAAACCGTTTTGCTTATGGAGTAGATTAGTTGGCGACAGAATTCATGAGCTGTGTACATTAAAGAAGGTGACAGGAATACGCTTTTTTTTTTTCTTTTCTTTTTTTTACAAATTGGATAATTCACACAGGAGGAACAATTTCGTTGGTAGTCTTCAGGTGGGGGATAGCACTTCAGTTGACCAAGAGGAGATTCGGAATAGTTTTGAGTAGCGACTTATTCCAGGAACCTCAATCTTGGCATCGTAAACTAGATGGAATTCAGTTTGACATGTTGGAAGATGGAGAAGCAATAGAGATAGAGAATTTATTCACAGAAGAAAAGGTATTTCAAGCTTTATACTCTGTTGATAGTGATAAGGCTCCAGGTCTTGATGACTTTACTATAGATTTCTTTAAGAAATCTTGGAATGTGGTGAAGGGTGATATTGTTTGGTTCTTTCACAATTTCCATCATAGAGAAATGTTTAAGAGAAGTCTCAATCCCAGTTTCATCTCTCTTATTCCAAAAAAAAAGTAGGGGCTGTGGAGTTAAAAAGGATTTTAGGCCTATTAGCCTCATTAGAAGTGTATACAAAATATTGGCTAAAGTTCTTGCGAAGAGGGTGAAGAAGGTGTTAGACAAACTAATATCCAACACTCCAAATGCTTTTGCGGGCAGCAGACAAATTTTAGATTCAGTATTAATTGCAAATGAGTGTCTGGATAGTCCACTTTGATCTGGAGTTCTAGGGGTTATGTGAAAATTGGATCCGGAGAAGGCTTATGACCATGTTAATTGGGAGTTCCTTTAATATTTACTAGTAAGTTGCCCGTGCGATGCACAGATAATTTTGTAATATTTTATGTAAAACAGTTTTGAATAATGTTGTACATAAATTATAAAGAAAAAGTAAACTAAATTAGAGTAAAGAAACATATACATTTTGAGATATTAAAAATTGGTTTAGTAGCTTCACTGCATATTTGTAGCCTTCTTAAGGTAAGATTATTATTTTTTTAAATCATGAAACCAAAAATAAATGCAAAAGAGTAACAGGACCATAAAATAAACTAATTTGTGTTGTGTTCACATATTTCATACTATGAAATAAAAATATACCCAACTCTCTAACTATCTTTCACTCATCGATAGTGCGACATTAAGACATCGTGTGGGCAAGTGTGTATGCATGTGTCTTATATAATGATTTAAAATTAAACCATAGTAGAATATGACTTTACATTGTGCACCAAATATTCTCTATACTTATATACCCAAAACAAAAACTAACTAACCAAATTACCTAACCTAAATCATATTTAAGCTCCTAATTTAAAAAGAAAAAAAGATTACCCGTAGGGGTTTCAATGTCTTGATGGTAGTGGGAGGTCAGTATAATGGAGGTGGTGACCCCTCAAATTCCTCTTTCTCTCTCTTTCAAATGTTTTGTTAGTCTCAAGTCTTTTATTTTGGTAATATATAGTGAAATAGTACCTTTTATTTAACAATCCACAACATTTTTGTATCTCTCTATCTCTCTCTAGAGTCTTATCTCGTTAGTTATTACTATTAGCCCTTACCTTTTTTTTGTTTTTTTTTGTTTTTAATACTAAAACAGTGGGTATGCTAAAAGACATGAAGAATAGTGAAAGGTGTGGTGTAAGCTTAGGAAATTAATGAGATATTAATGAGATAATAGTAAAATAAGATAATGTGAACTTTTGGATAACAATAAAAAAAAAAACTTAATGAAAGAGGTAAAAAAAGGCTAAATGCAAAATTAGAGTACCACTTGGTAGGACTTCATACACTCTCGCATGTGATCTTTAAGAGAGAGACATTTTGTAACAACTTTTATTCTACAATATTCCTCCAAATTTTTTTTTTTTTACTCATTCTTTGAACTGAATAATTATAATGGTTATGTGTGTGCAATTTATAATTGTTGTTTCACTGCATATTTATAGCCTTCTCAAGGTAAGATTAATTTTTCACCCTAAAAAAAAATGTAAGATTAATTTTTTTTTTAAATCATGAAACAAAAAATAAATGCAAAAGAGTAACAGAACCATGAAAATCAAATAATTTGTGTTGTGTTCACATATTTAATACTATGAAATAAAAGTATGTCCAACTCTCTCATTGTCTTCCACTCATTGATAGTACGACATTAAAACATAGTGTGGGCAAGTGTGTATGCACGTGTCTTATAGATGATTTAAAACCATAGTAGAATATGGTTTTACATTGCGTACCAAATATTCTCTCTATTTATATACCCAAAACAAAAACTATCCAACTAAATTACCCAAACCTAAATCATATTTAATCCCATAATTTAAAAAAAAAAAAAATACCCGTAGGGGTTTCGATGTCTTGATGGTGGTGGGAGGCCAATATGACGAAGGTGACGTCCCCTCAAATTTCTCTTTCTCTCTCTTTCAAATGTTTTGTAAGTCTCAGATCTTTTATAGTGAAACAATGCATTTTGATTTTGTAGTGAAACAATGTGTTTTATTTAACAATCCACAACATTTTTATTTCTCTCTATCTCTTTCCAAGGCCTTATCTGGTTAGTTATTACTATTAATCCTTAATTATTATTTTTTTGCTTTTTTTAAAAATATTAAAATGGTGGGTATGCTAGAAGACACGAAAAAGAGAGAAATGTGTGATGTAAGCTTAGGCAATTAATGAAAGACTAATTAGATAACAGTAGAATAAGTTAATATAAACTTTTGGGTAATAGTAAAAAAAACTTAATGAAAGAGGTAAAAAAAATGTTAAATGCAAAATTAGAGCGTCACTTGGCAAGATCTCACGCACTCCCGCATGAAATCCCTGCTTATATATATATATATTGATGATTATTCCTTTATAACTTCTAATCACTAATCAACATGAGTCTCAAAAAACTTTGTGATAGGACTTTATCATACGTACAAAATAAGTATAGATTTTTTTATCTTTTTTTTTTTTAAAGGATATTGCTATTGTGTTCATCCTTATAAGAATTTAAGCATAGATTAAATTTTCATTTTTTTGACAATTTTTCTTTGATTCCTTTATAATTTATATATTGTGTTGGTTTAAATGAATTTTTTCTCAAACTTTCAGAGGATGGACTTTAGATAAGATGTTCAACTTTTATACGCCAAGTTTTGACTATAAGTCTTGTACATGGAACAAATAGAGATAAGAAATTAAGAATATGGTCCATTTTGGTTGGCCTTAGCTTGATTTGTCTAGACATCAATTTTCTCTCTTGCCAAAAGTTTGACTTATTTTAGGTGGAAGTTTCCTTGATTATTACTTGTATACAAAATTCCAGGATCATTAAATCGGAATAGGTCCCTTACTAACCTAACCAATTGGAATAGGATGAAATTTCTTCCCATCCACACTAAACGTTGTGTACACTCCAAAATTTTTCTGCATCTCATAATGATACGTTGTTGATAGGTGTCATCCAAGTCCAACATGATTGAGAGTTGTAATTGAGACTATGGCCCAGAAACTTTACTATTCAATACTTTGCGAGAAAAATTAAACACTCATTTGATGTAACAGGAGACTATGGAATTTGACATTGTATACACTGGGGTTTGTTCTTGATGTTGTGAAATTGTTGTAGACACTAACAACTCTAGTTTGATTAGTTGGCAAGTCATGTTCTTTAATCGTGAAAATTTTACAATGGAAAACTTTTGTATTCCTACAATAAATGTTTTAGAGAGAAAATTGTTAGCCCCCTCATCCCATTGGGACCCCCTATTTATACAAAGGAAAACGGGTCCAATATTCCTAAGTGTGACTTAGTTACATGGAATTTTTATGCAAATGTGCCTAGATTTCTTTTAAAAATTTAATTATAATTTTAAACTCTAATTTAGTGATTTTTATATGATTTTTGTGGTTTGATTTTGATTCACATATTAGCCAAAAGAAACAAAGGTAAAGCTATTAAAGAAATCTGTACTTTCAGATTAGCAATTACAGATGGCTAATGTTGCATTGTCATTTGTGGTTGTGATATGAATAAGCAGTATGTTGTTTAGGCGACTGATTAAGGCAAAGCAATTAACCATATTAAAAGGGATTAACAACTTTTTCTTTTTCCTTTACCATTTGTGGTATGTATATGCCTTTTTCACATATGCTCAACTGAAGTCCCATTAGGATTTCCCTTAATTATGATAAACATTTTTTTTAAAGAAGTTTTATATTTATTAATTGATATATATATATATATATTTATTTATATGTCGAGGGCCATGTAGCTGAATTGGAACCTCCCCATACACAAAGTGACTGGCCTTTTAGGGAGAAAATGTTCAAATTGCGGAAGTCAAGGAAATAGGTACAAGTTGCGGGATTAGCAGCATATTGTAATTATTTCTATAAAATAAAATAAAATAAAAATAAAAAATAAAAAAGAAGATATAGAGATATATATTGTTTTCCTTGAGCTAAAGCAGTTGCGATAAAAGTGTGGAGTGGATGGTTTTTTTTTTGTCCTTAAGTATTTTGGATTGTTTCAAATGAGTAATGGCTCCTCTCAAGCTCCTAAATTTTTTGGTTTATTGATTTTGCTATCTATAACTTTGATTCTTCTTTACCTAATAAAGTTTAGAATTTTCTGTAAGTAAATTTTTTCTTCAAGAAAATGAATAGAAATCTCCCTTCATGTTGATGTTCATATTTGTATCTTTTGCAATACTCAATAAGTTATTTACTCATTTTGTGAATTATCAATTGTAGTTAAGAAAAAAAGTATAAACACAATACTATTCAATTAAACTAAAGTGAAAAATTAAATCTATTAGATTAAAAAAAATGGCCATGAAAATGAAAATTTCACAAAAAATTTCTTAAATAGAATTAAAATAATTTTTACTCAATATTGTTTATCAAGCAATCATGCACTAACAGACAACATTCCAATCATTACGTGTATAACAGGGTGATGAAATGGTTGTTCAGTTTATTTAAGAAATGTTATCTAGCTAATAGAAATTAAAAAAATACAATAACTTTCTTGCGTAGTCATGAATTATACCTTTACATATATCTTATGCATTTTATGAGTTTTATTTTATATAATTGTATTTCATAAAATTAACAAAATTTATCATAAAACCCTTCATTGTATTTTTTAAAATCACTACATAAAAATAAAAGAAGCTTTTTTCCCAAAAAATGTTCTTCAATCATAATATTTACCAAAAAAAATCGTGCAATGCACAGGCCAATAACCAGTCTATATATATAATTAAAGCCAAAACTGAGAGAAAATCCAATTAGTTTCAATTGTTGTCTAATTTTTTGTATGCGTCCAATTTAAGGTTTTTTTTTTAAATGATTCCAAATACCAATGGACTCACCATTCCAAATATATTGCAATATACTAACCTTTTTTTTTTTTTATGAGATAGTGGCTCCTAAAAAAGGGCATATATGAGACTGTGATTTCATAAACAACATGTAATTTTAAATAGACTGATGGTAGGATGCTATACACACACACACATAGCCAAAACTAAGAGAAAATTTAATTAAATTCTAAATTAAAGTCTAATTTTGTGCCACATGTCTTATCTAATTTTTAAATTTGTGTGTCAAGTGAATTATTAGATGCAAAAATCAAAGAGTCTAAATTCAATTAAATTCTAAATTTAATTTTAATTGGAGTTCAATTTTACGCCATGTATCCCATCTAATATTTTAATTTTTGTAGCAAGTAAATTATTTCGTACAAAAGCCGAAGAGTCTAGATCCAATAGATTCTAAATCATATATATATATATATATATATATAATTGTGATTGTGATTGTTTTTAAATGTACATGTGTATATGCACAGGGTTACACACTACTTTTATTAAATGAAAGTATAAATTTTTAAACACAAAATAGAAAAATAATTAGGAAATTGATTTCTTACCTTGTTGACATGACAGCAATTATATTCATTACCATGTTAGTTTACAAGATTTTTATAATATAATTGGTAATAACTTTAACTTCTTAAAAAAATGATAATGTAAAAAATTGACATTAGGCTTTTTTTATTATTTAATTTTCATTTTAAAATTAGGTAAATAGTATTTTTTTTTTAGATGATGTTCATGAGCACTTTAACTAAAAAGTCAAGACTTAGACCCCATTTGGTTGCCGAGAAAGCAAAGGAAAAGAAAAGAAAAAAAAATTTCAATTTTTGCTAATAAAATGACATCTCATTTACTTATGGAGATGCAATTAATATATTTTCAAATATTTTATTTTATTTTCTAATTAAGGACACATGATAATTCAAAGGATAGCTTATATGGCATAAAAATATTATTTTGATATTAATGTTAGATACATCAATTCTTTTCATGTACTACTTAATAATAAGGATTATTTTGACACAATACCAAAAGTTTAGAAACAAAATTGACATGTTTAAAATGTTAAAAACCATTTTAATACATAGTACAAGTGTTAAAGACTAAAACGGTAATTAAACATGTTTTTTACATATTTTTATTAAAGATTAAATTCTATAAGGATGTGGTTTAAAACCCAAGTTTTTCACCCTCCAATTCTAACATGCCACATCATCTTATCACGTATGAAAGAATACAAACAACCACACTCAATCAATTATAATGCTCATTAGAAAATTCAACCAAATTGGGAGTTTATTAATATGTTATTAATTGTGGTATGGTGTACTAAGTTTTAAGTAAAAATTTTATGCAACATCTCTTATTGGATGGTGTAAAACATGAATTTTACACCCCATTCTTACCAAATTCAAACTCCTTTTATTAATATCCTCAAAACACTTTTTTTTATTAGCTGAATTTGGAAATTAATATCATGTTTTGTTGTAAGGGAGATGAAAAGGAAAGAAGGGAGGAAAAAGTAAGGGAAGGAAAAGGGAAGAAGAAAGAGTTGTACATAGAAGGATTGCATTAAAAAATTTCTTCAAAAGAAAGGTCTTCTTTGAAAAAATAATGGGACCGTCTGAAGGATTGTGTTAAGAAAATTTCTAGAAACACAAACTTTTCTCAAAATTATGGGTTGTGAGGAAAGTATGAAACTTCTTCGAAAAAGAAAAAAAAGTATGAAATATTGGTAAATCGATCAAATTGTGTATTCCCACTTTTTAATAGAAAACTAAAAAGTGAAAATACTTAGGACCATCACAGCATGTATTAATATAAAAAAACTTAATAAAAGAGGTAAAAAAAAAGGCTAAATACAAAGTTAGAGCACCACTTGGCAAGACCTCATACACTCCTGCATGAGGTCTCTACTTATATATATATATATATATATTGATTGATTGATTTGCTAATATTGATTTGCTTATATATATATAGTTGATGTCCCGTGCAATGCACAGGTACCGTATAAATTTATTTTTAAATATTTTATTAAAAACTATATATTTTTTATATGAAATTATCTTTATGACCATGCATAATATTTATTATTAATATTGCTACCTTTACCATGGAAAAATCTCTCCCAACTTCGTCTACCATTGCTCCTAACCAAGAATTACCTTCCTCCTTTGATTGAAGCATCTAAATCCAAATCTCTCCCTTTGCAACTCAATGCTGCAATGAGCAACTTATTATCATCATAAATCAGAACTCCTGCTTTTTGCTTTATTCTTAAAAAATAGCCCCATCAAAGTTTATTTTGAAGGACAACTCTTAAGGAGGTTGCTATTTATATTTGATTGGACAAATGTGTAGAGATAAATAATTATATTACCTAATCCATTGAATCTGACTCCTACAATTCTACATTGAACTTAGTTCTTGAAGGACAATGGTTAAGTAGGTTGATATTTATGCTTAACTGGTTAAATGTGTAGAGACAAACAATCATATTATTCAATTCATTGAATCTAACTCTTGCAAATTTGCATTGAACTTTGTATTTATGAAGAAAAAAGTAAATAGAAAAGTTATCGTTGACTCTATCTAAAGCATTTAAAGTAATAAAGGCAAATTAAAGATTAAAGTTGATTGGCTAATATAAAACATCAGCCCATTGTTTGGAATTCAATGGGAAGAGCATAATTTTTGTTATACTCTTGATTGCATATGTATCAATTGTTGCCGAAGAAACTAAATATGAGTAAGCTAATATTATAATTCAAATCAATAGTAAAAAACAAAAATGAATAAAAACATTTTTGAATATGGCTTAATGCATTCTCACATTCATGGAATGACAAATCAATAGATACTAATTTAATTGATTACACTAATTATATTTTTAATCTATTAGAGTATGTTGCAAATTTTCAATAACATAAGCTCTTGTTGAATAAAATCTCTCTAATAAAACAACTTACATATCTCAAGATATGACACTACCAAGCCGCCCTTGATGGTTCTTCCTGCCAAAATCGATCTTGAGCACAAAAACTTCAAAACTAAAAATTAAAAATATTAGTTACAATGTAAAAAGATTAGACTACATGCATTTTCATAATTTTAAGAAATGCTTTTTTTAAATTGTTTTTGGCCATTTAGTAACTTTAGCTCAATGAAGTAAATGTCGGCATACTTAATTTATTTATAGTAGATATATGCTTGTGTGGTTTCTCCTAAAGCATATATCTTTTTGCAATCATCAAATTATTCATGGTGGCTAAAACTTTTTAAACCTAAAATGAAAATGAAGCACATAATAACCTCAATTTTAATATATCTTTATGAAAGTTACTCTTTTGAATGTATAAGATCAACCAACAAACACAATAGAATCAAATTGTGTATAATGAAATTGAAGCATTGGCTTAACACCTATACTAACTTGAAAACCCAAAAGGAAAAATGGATCAAGAAAACAACAGTTAGGCTCATTCCATTAAAGTTGAAATGATAGATCCTTCAACACATTGAGCAATACATTGATGAGTTTAGAAAGTTTTATATCTATCAAAAACAAAATGTAGAAACACAAATAATTTTTTTTTTTAAACCCATAAGTTTGTTATGCTTAAAATTAACCCCAAAAAAAAAAAAAAAAAAATTGACAATCCTAATCTATTATCAAAACTTGATAAAAATCATAATTAGCAAATAAAAAATGGCATAAAGAGTATCCTTTTATATGACTATATCACTTTATAAAGCCCCAAGCCCCAAATGCCCATAAGAATGATAATTAGCAAACAAAAAGTATAAGTAAAAGAGCATCTTAGTATCAATTTATATTTTTTTAAAAAGATTTACAATATTGAACCACGACCATTATGACATGAAGCAAGTGGAAGATGAGCATTATTGTTGTTTATTATCCGAGGTGAATAAACATATGCTTTTTTGGAAGATTCATGTGTTTTTAAATAATCTAAATGCTATTTTAGTTTGTGCAAATTATAGAACATAGAATTGGTAATTTAGCAACATAGGCATAGGAGAAGGCATGTAGTGGTTTAGGAAGAGTAGGCATTTAGTTATAAGGGAAGAGGAGTAGGCATAAACATAAGAAAACCTTTGGATGGAGGAATAAGGAAAACAAAGAGTTTTTGATGATTAACATCCCTCTATCTTATCTATTTGTCTTATTTATTACTAATTAAAATCTATTGAGTTTAGTAAATAACTAATGTGGCATCTAATAAGTGTAATAAATTAAGAATTGTGTATTTTATTTTTTATTTTTTAAAATTCAATTATCTTTTTAAAGAGAGTGCCACTTGGCAAAACTTCATACTCTCCCACATAAAGTCTCTGCTTATATATATATATATATATATATATATATTGATTTATTATAAAAATTGGGCATAAAATTATTAACATTATTAAAATTATAAAAACTTATTAACATTATCAAACTTAAATATACAGATAACCAATTAGCTACACTTTATATTTCTATAATTTAAAAATAAATAATTTAATTATTTATGACGTCATCGGTTCGACCATTGATTCGACCCCGATCGGACCATAAAACTGATAACTAGTCTCTTTTTTAGTCTTTAATCGTACCAGTTTTTAAAACCATGCATGAAAGTTATGAAAATAAAAAAATAAAAAACTGAGACATGGAAATCATGCATTCACCAAGCAAGTGGTTGTTTGGTCGCATTAAAAATGCGGATGGACTAGAACACTTTAAAAATTATTTGCTTGTTAGAAAATTCCACATTTTTTTTTTAATTCTCGTATGCAAATGCCGCCCTTTTTTTTTGTAGTTCGCGGTTTGTCCTGAGCATTTAGCACATGGATGTGGAAGGTCGAAAATGTGATTGAGAGGTGGACACCGCACAGTTTGAAATTGTAATATTGTATGGTAGGATTAATTAACATTTCTTGATAGAGTAGTACTAGGGACATATAATATAACACAATTTTATGTCACAATTTGTCATGTGACGGGTTGTGATTGGTAAAGGTGTTATTTTTTTTTTTGTCTTTTTTTTTTATACCCAATCTTCATTCCAGGTAAATAGGCACTGGAAGGAAAATCGAAGCTCTGCCACAAGATTTTTGAGTTTACCTCTTAAAACAAGGTTTCCCGAATCCAATAGCGTAGCACTTGCAGTTGCATTGCCATTAGATGACATGTTGGATACCGAGTAAGACAACTGACCATCCGCAATCATGAGATTCCCATCATTACTAATAGTGAGAACTGCAGAAGAATTGACAATAGGGTGATTTCGGTTGGCTTCCTATGTGACAGTTTGCTGTGGAGTTTCCAGGACGAAAGAATCCTAGTTCAAATTTTGCGTCAGCTAATACTATAGTTTCCGTAATTGTAATAGATTGTCCTTGCGATATAGTATCTCCGGCAGCATGAGAGGAGTGAAAGAAGGGGCATAATACTAATAGCATCAGCAGGAACACAAGACGAGTAGACTTACAAGTTAAAATATCCATGCTACTCACAAGCAATCGATGCAAGGTCATCAAAGCTTGTTCAAGCATCAACTTGTTATAAGCGCAATTCCAGCTCCTATAGTGATTTTTCATATGTTTGACTCAGACCTTGAGTCGTCACACAGTTTCTAGCGAAAGACTTTAACTCTAGGCATATTTTTCTTTGTTTAATTAATTTTCACTTGGCTATTAGAAGTTTCGGTGGGGGACAAGTTTGTTAAATTACCGATTGTTTCAAAAGCTATTGGGATATGGTAAATTTAATCATTTAACCATATATTTCTAACACTCCCCCTCACGTGTGGGTCAAAACTATCTTTTAATAGGTGAGACCCAACACGTGGGAATTTAAATGGAAGGTAGAGTAGAGGAGACAAGGATCGAATTCAAGATCTCTGATACCATGTTAAATTATCGATTGTCCCAAAAGCTTAAGCTATTGGGATATGGTAAATTTAATCATTTAACCACATATTTCTAACAAAGTCCACCTAATACAATAGACTACTAGAGCCAATTTGGTCTTTTACTAAGTTTTTCTGATTTCCTATAGATAACCATTTGAAAATGTATAAATTTAAGGAGGCAAAGTATCATTATCTTTTTATACACCATTTGTTGTGTTCCAAATAATATTATCACAAATATTAGCAATCCAAAATAATAATCACACACAAGAATACAAAATTTACGTAGAAAACCCTTTCTCTTTGAAGGGAAAAACCACGGGACAAACTCCGAATAATTTCACTATTATCAAATCAATTACAATAATTCTTGTGTATGTCTCAAGCCCAAAGAAAAATCTCTCTTATTTTTTCTTTACTCTCACACACACTAATTATCTCTCTCAAAGGCGGTAATACTTTGCTCTCCTTTTAATTTTCTTCTCCATGCATAGTTATCTTTCTTGGTTGTCTTCTTTCTATAAACGGCTTCCGCTTGGAAGCTCTCTTTGTCCTTGTTTGGCAATCCTTGTTGCTACTCTCACCTTTGCTCTTTTTGCGGCAATCCTTTTTCTCTATTCTTCAATATGCGGTCCACACTTATTCAGCACAAACCATATTTATATATAACCTAGCCTCACACCACAATTCCAATACAAGTCAAATAACGAGTCTTTCAACCATTAGCCACGAACTCTTATTTCAAAGAGGATGAGTTCTTTTGCTTTCCTAGGAGTTCACTGACTCCTAATTCTACGTGAAGTAGAATTCTTGATACAAGCCCATTCAGCTTTCAGGTGGGGTGGACCCACAACACCATTTTCATTGGCATTGTCGAGAACACTCCTCAGAAAACATCTCTCTTATTGTCTCTCTACCATCAATTTATATTAGTGCATTTAGATTGTGCAACTCTTAAAGTATAGTTTTTAAAAATTCGGGAGCATTTCTAAGTTTTGATTAGGGTCCGTTTTGCCTTGCACGGTAATCAAGGCCATCCGGCCTAGGCCATTATCTAGGACACCCTAATAGAGGAAGGCACTGAAAGGGTTGAACGAGAGAGAGAGAGAGAGAGAGTGCTTGCTCACTCCCAAGTGCAGGAGATCGTAGCAATATATTTCTCAAAGTACCGAGGTCGAACTACAAGGAGCAGGGTAAATTCAAAGATAATATAATTAAATAACAATTTGAGTGAAGAAGAAAAATACTTTTGCTTGGTTGTTGTTAACAAGAATAATAATAAAAACTGATTTTAATCAATAATGTAAATACTAAGGCATCCGGGTGTTTCCCTATATCGATATGAAATTTTTTGTGATCTAAGAAAATATCTATTTCATAATTGATTGTTCTTATACAATTAAAAACTTATGATTCAGTTGAACTGAGACAATTCAAGAACGCATGATAACCTCGATTGATAATGCGGTTAGAAAAGTTTTCAGAAAAACCCATTCACTTTAGATCCTGATTTCTATTTGAAACTATTAGAAATTTATCTAAACAATAAGAAAAACATGATTGAACTTATTGAAAGCATGGAAGAACTAATACATCAAAAGAAATCTAATTAAACAATCAAATATGTCGTTGATAAAATCCTAGAAAGAATTACATTAAATATTCATACTGTATAGAATAAACATAACCCCTAGTCCTAGCAAAGAGTTTAGGCTGCCATTAGAGAAAGAAAAATACAAGGTTTTCTCTGCCAAAATTCGTTCTACCAGCCTCCCTTCAAAACCCTATTGTCTAAGTGTCCAAAGAAAATAAAACATTTACTATTTTAATTTCCGTCCAGGTTTACAGTGGTAACTTGTGAGTTAATTTCGGCATTCAAAAATTGAGAATTTCGAAAAACTCAAAACTGAAAAGTTGTAGATATTTAAGTCACGGTTCCAACCCATCTGGCCTTGTGTCAATTGGATTTTTGAGGAGAGAGATACGCTCAAAATACTGATCAGAGCTCAAATCAGATTTTTCCTTTTCAGATTTTGCTTCTTTGATTTCTTTCCTTATTTGAAGCTTCCAATCATGGTAGACGATCCAAGCACTCCAGCTGCACCTCCTTAGACATTTAAGCATGCTCCTTTAGCTCCACTTTAATTCTAGTTTGGCCTCCATTCTCTCACAAATTCTTGTAAACTCATCTTTCTCACATGATTTCCTGAAAGTAGAAAATTACACGCAATGAATAGCATCTTATTCAAGAAATTATGTAAAGATAAATAATAGGGACTAATGCAAATCATGGCTTAATTGTACAAATTAAGCATAATAATAAGGAGGTAACGCCTATATAAATATATAACAAGTATACATTTAAAAAAAAAAACTTAATGAAAGAGGTAAAAAAAGGCTAAATGCAAAATTAGAGTACCACTTGGTAGGACTTCATACACTCTCGCATGTGATCTTTAAGAGAGAGACATTTTGTAACAACTTTTATTCTACAATATTCCTCCAAATTTTTTTTTTTTTACTCATTCTTTGAACTGAATAATTATAATGGTTATGTGTGTGCAATTTATAATTGTTGTTTCACTGCATATTTATAGCCTTCTCAAGGTAAGATTAATTTTTCACCCTAAAAAAAAATGTAAGATTAATTTTTTTTTTAAATCATGAAACAAAAAATAAATGCAAAAGAGTAACAGAACCATGAAAATCAAATAATTTGTGTTGTGTTCACATATTTAATACTATGAAATAAAAGTATGTCCAACTCTCTCATTGTCTTCCACTCATTGATAGTACGACATTAAAACATAGTGTGGGCAAGTGTGTATGCACGTGTCTTATAGATGATTTAAAACCATAGTAGAATATGGTTTTACATTGCGTACCAAATATTCTCTCTATTTATATACCCAAAACAAAAACTATCCAACTAAATTACCCAAACCTAAATCATATTTAATCCCATAATTTAAAAAAAAAAAAAATACCCGTAGGGGTTTCGATGTCTTGATGGTGGTGGGAGGCCAATATGACGAAGGTGACGTCCCCTCAAATTTCTCTTTCTCTCTCTTTCAAATGTTTTGTAAGTCTCAGATCTTTTATAGTGAAACAATGCATTTTGATTTTGTAGTGAAACAATGTGTTTTATTTAACAATCCACAACATTTTTATTTCTCTCTATCTCTTTCCAAGGCCTTATCTGGTTAGTTATTACTATTAATCCTTAATTATTATTTTTTTGCTTTTTTAAAAAATATTAAAATGGTGGGTATGCTAGAAGACACGAAAAAGAGAGAAATGTGTGATGTAAGCTTAGGCAATTAATGAAAGACTAATTAGATAACAGTAAAATAAGTTAATATAAACTTTTGGGTAATAGTAAAAAAAACTTAATGAAAGAGGTAAAAAAAATGTTAAATGCAAAATTAGAGCGTCACTTGGCAAGATCTCACGCACTCCCGCATGAAATCCCTGCTTATATATATATATATTGATGATTATTCCTTTATAACTTCTAATCACTAATCAACATGAGTCTCAAAAAACTTTGTGATAGGACTTTATCATACGTACAAAATAAGTATAGATTTTTTTATCTTTTTTTTTTTTAAAGGATATTGCTATTGTGTTCATCCTTATAAGAATTTAAGCATAGATTAAATTTTCATTTTTTTGACAATTTTTCTTTGATTCCTTTATAATTTATATATTGTGTTGGTTTAAATGAATTTTTTCTCAAACTTTCAGAGGATGGACTTTAGATAAGATGTTCAACTTTTATACGCCAAGTTTTGACTATAAGTCTTGTACATGGAACAAATAGAGATAAGAAATTAAGAATATGGTCCATTTTGGTTGGCCTTAGCTTGATTTGTCTAGACATCAATTTTCTCTCTTGCCAAAAGTTTGACTTATTTTAGGTGGAAGTTTCCTTGATTATTACTTGTATACAAAATTCCAGGATCATTAAATCGGAATAGGTCCCTTACTAACCTAACCAATTGGAATAGGATGAAATTTCTTCCCATCCACACTAAACGTTGTGTACACTCCAAAATTTTTCTGCATCTCATAATGATACGTTGTTGATAGGTGTCATCCAAGTCCAACATGATTGAGAGTTGTAATTGAGACTATGGCCCAGAAACTTTACTATTCAATACTTTGCGAGAAAAATTAAACACTCATTTGATGTAACAGGAGACTATGGAATTTGACATTGTATACACTGGGGTTTGTTCTTGATGTTGTGAAATTGTTGTAGACACTAACAACTCTAGTTTGATTAGTTGGCAAGTCATGTTCTTTAATCGTGAAAATTTTACAATGGAAAACTTTTGTATTCCTACAATAAATGTTTTAGAGAGAAAATTGTTAGCCCCCTCATCCCATTGGGACCCCCTATTTATACAAAGGAAAACGGGTCCAATATTCCTAAGTGTGACTTAGTTACATGGAATTTTTATGCAAATGTGCCTAGATTTCTTTTAAAAATTTAATTATAATTTTAAACTCTAATTTAGTGATTTTTATATGATTTTTGTGGTTTGATTTTGATTCACATATTAGCCAAAAGAAACAAAGGTAAAGCTATTAAAGAAATCTGTACTTTCAGATTAGCAATTACAGATGGCTAATGTTGCATTGTCATTTGTGGTTGTGATATGAATAAGCAGTATGTTGTTTAGGCGACTGATTAAGGCAAAGCAATTAACCATATTAAAAGGGATTAACAACTTTTTCTTTTTCCTTTACCATTTGTGGTATGTATATGCCTTTTTCACATATGCTCAACTGAAGTCCCATTAGGATTTCCCTTAATTATGATAAACATTTTTTTTAAAGAAGTTTTATATTTATTAATTGATATATATATATATATATATATTTATTTATTTATATGTCGAGGGCCATGTAGCTGAATTGGAACCTCCCCATACACAAAGTGACTGGCCTTTTAGGGAGAAAATGTTCAAATTGCGGAAGTCAAGGAAATAGGTACAAGTTGCGGGATTAGCAGCATATTGTAATTATTTCTATAAAATAAAATAAAATAAAAATAAAAAATAAAAAAGAAGATATAGAGATATATATTGTTTTCCTTGAGCTAAAGCAGTTGCGATAAAAGTGTGGAGTGGATGGTTTTTTTTTTGTCCTTAAGTATTTTGGATTGTTTCAAATGAGTAATGGCTCCTCTCAAGCTCCTAAATTTTTTGGTTTATTGATTTTGCTATCTATAACTTTGATTCTTCTTTACCTAATAAAGTTTAGAATTTTCTGTAAGTAAATTTTTTCTTCAAGAAAATGAATAGAAATCTCCCTTCATGTTGATGTTCATATTTGTATCTTTTGCAATACTCAATAAGTTATTTACTCATTTTGTGAATTATCAATTGTAGTTAAGAAAAAAAGTATAAACACAATACTATTCAATTAAACTAAAGTGAAAAATTAAATCTATTAGATTAAAAAAAATGGCCATGAAAATGAAAATTTCACAAAAAATTTCTTAAATAGAATTAAAATAATTTTTACTCAATATTGTTTATCAAGCAATCATGCACTAACAGACAACATTCCAATCATTACGTGTATAACAGGGTGATGAAATGGTTGTTCAGTTTATTTAAGAAATGTTATCTAGCTAATAGAAATTAAAAAAATACAATAACTTTCTTGCGTAGTCATGAATTATACCTTTACATATATCTTATGCATTTTATGAGTTTTATTTTATATAATTGTATTTCATAAAATTAACAAAATTTATCATAAAACCCTTCATTGTATTTTTTAAAATCACTACATAAAAATAAAAGAAGCTTTTTTCCCAAAAAATGTTCTTCAATCATAATATTTACCAAAAAAAATCGTGCAATGCACAGGCCAATAACCAGTCTATATATATAATTAAAGCCAAAACTGAGAGAAAATCCAATTAGTTTCAATTGTTGTCTAATTTTTTGTATGCGTCCAATTTAAGGTTTTTTTTTTAAATGATTCCAAATACCAATGGACTCACCATTCCAAATATATTGCAATATACTAACCTTTTTTTTTTTTTTATGAGATAGTGGCTCCTAAAAAAGGGCATATATGAGACTGTGATTTCATAAACAACATGTAATTTTAAATAGACTGATGGTAGGATGCTATACACACACACACATAGCCAAAACTAAGAGAAAATTTAATTAAATTCTAAATTAAAGTCTAATTTTTTGCCACATGTCTTATCTAATTTTTAAATTTGTGTGTCAAGTGAATTATTAGATGCAAAAATCAAAGAGTCTAAATTCAATTAAATTCTAAATTTAATTTTAATTGGAGTTCAATTTTACGCCATGTATCCCATCTAATATTTTAATTTTTGTAGCAAGTAAATTATTTCGTACAAAAACCGAAGAGTCTAGATCCAATAGATTCTAAATCATATATATATATATATATATATATATATATAATTGTGATTGTGATTGTTTTTAAATGTACATGTGTATATGCACAGGGTTACACACTACTTTTATTAAATGAAAGTATAAATTTTTAAACACAAAATAGAAAAATAATTAGGAAATTGATTTCTTACCTTGTTGACATGACAGCAATTATATTCATTACCATGTTAGTTTACAAGATTTTTATAATATAATTGGTAATAACTTTAACTTCTTAAAAAAATGATAATGTAAAAAATTGACATTAGGCTTTTTTTATTATTTAATTTTCATTTTAAAATTAGGTAAATAGTATTTTTTTTTTAGATGATGTTCATGAGCACTTTAACTAAAAAGTCAAGACTTAGACCCCATTTGGTTGCCGAGAAAGCAAAGGAAAAGAAAAGAAAAAAAAATTTCAATTTTTGCTAATAAAATGACATCTCATTTACTTATGGAGATGCAATTAATATATTTTCAAATATTTTATTTTATTTTCTAATTAAGGACACATGATAATTCAAAGGATAGCTTATATGGCATAAAAATATTATTTTGATATTAATGTTAGATACATCAATTCTTTTCATGTACTACTTAATAATAAGGATTATTTTGACACAATACCAAAAGTTTAGAAACAAAATTGACATGTTTAAAATGTTAAAAACCATTTTAATACATAGTACAAGTGTTAAAGACTAAAACGGTAATTAAACATGTTTTTTACATATTTTTATTAAAGATTAAATTCTATAAGGATGTGGTTTAAAACCCAAGTTTTTCACCCTCCAATTCTAACATGCCACATCATCTTATCACGTATGAAAGAATACAAACAACCACACTCAATCAATTATAATGCTCATTAGAAAATTCAACCAAATTGGGAGTTTATTAATATGTTATTAATTGTGGTATGGTGTACTAAGTTTTAAGTAAAAATTTTATGCAACATCTCTTATTGGATGGTGTAAAACATGAATTTTACACCCCATTCTTACCAAATTCAAACTCCTTTTATTAATATCCTCAAAACACTTTTTTTTATTAGCTGAATTTGGAAATTAATATCATGTTTTGTTGTAAGGGAGATGAAAAGGAAAGAAGGGAGGAAAAAGTAAGGGAAGGAAAAGGGAAGAAGAAAGAGTTGTACATAGAAGGATTGCATTAAAAAATTTCTTCAAAAGAAAGGTCTTCTTTGAAAAAATAATGGGACCGTCTGAAGGATTGTGTTAAGAAAATTTCTAGAAACACAAACTTTTCTCAAAATTATGGGTTGTGAGGAAAGTATGAAACTTCTTCGAAAAAGAAAAAAAAGTATGAAATATTGGTAAATCGATCAAATTGTGTATTCCCACTTTTTAATAGAAAACTAAAAAGTGAAAATACTTAGGACCATCACAGCATGTATTAATATAAAAAAAACTTAATAAAAGAGGTAAAAAAAAAAAAAAAAGGCTAAATACAAAGTTAAAGCGCCACTTGGCAAGACCTCATACACTCCCGCATAAGGTCTTTGCTTATATATATATATATATATATATATATATATTGATTTGCTAATATTGATTTGCTTATATATATATAGTTGATGTCCCATGCAATGCACAGGTACCATATAAATTTATTTTTAAATATTTTATATAAAAAAACTATATATTTTTTATATGAAATTATCTTTATGACCATGCATAATATTTATTATTAATATTGCTACCTCTACCATGGAAAAATCTCTCCCAGCTTCATCTACCATTGCTCCCAATCAAGAATTACCTTCCTCCTTTGATTGAAGCATCTAAATCCAAATTTCTCTCCCTTTGCAACTCAACGCTGCAATGAGCAACTTATTATCATCATAAATCAGAACTCCTTCTTTTTGTTTTATTCTTAAAAAATAGCCCCATCAAATTTTATTTTGAAGGACAACTCTTAAGGAGGTTGCTATTTATATTTGATTGGACAAATGTGTAGAGATAAATAATTATATTACCAAATCCACTGAATCTGACTCTTACAATTCTACATTGAACTTAGTTCTTGAAGGGCAACGGTTAAGTAGGTTGATATTTATGCTTAACTGGTTAAATGTGTAGAGACAAATAATCATATTATTCAATTCATTGAATCTAACTCTTGCAAATTTACATTGAACTTTGTTCTTATGAAGAAAAAAGTAAATAGAAAAGTTATCATTGACTCTATCTAAAGCATTTAAAGTAATAAAGGCATATTAAAGATTTAAGTTGATTGGCTAATATAAAACATCAGCCCATTGTTTGGAATTCAATGGGAAGAGCATAATTTTTGTTATACTCTTGACTGCATATGTATCAATTGTTGCCGAAGAAACTAAATATCAGTAAGCTAACATCATAATTCAAATCAATAGTAAAAAACAAAAATGAATAAAAACATTTTTGAATATGGCTTAATGCATTCTCACATTCATGGAATGACAAATCAATAGATACTAATTTAATTGATTAAACTAATTATATTTTTAATCTATTAGAGTATGTTGCAAACTTTCAATAACATAAGCGCTTGTTGAATAAATTCTCTCTAATAAAACAACTTACATATCTCAAGATATGACACTACCAAGCCGCCCTTGATGGTTCTTCCTGCCAAAATCGATCTTGAGCACAAAAACTTCAAAACTAAAAATTAAAAGTATTAGTTACAATGTAAAAAGATTAGACTACATGCATTTTCATATTTTTAAGAAATGCATTTTTAAATTGTTTTTGGCCATTTAGTAACTTTAGCTCAATGAAGTAAATGTCGGCATACTTAATTTATTTATAGTAGATATATGTTTGTGTGGTTTCTCCTAAAGCATATATCTTTTTGCAATCATCAAAGTATTCATGGTGGCTAAAACTTTTTAAACCTAAAATGAAAATGAAGCACATAACAACCTCAATTTTAATATATCTTTGTGAAAGTTACTCTTTTGAATGTATAAGATCAACCAACAAACACAATAGAATCAAATTGTGTATAATGAAATTGAAGCATCGGCTTAACATCTATACTAACTTGAAAAACCAAAAGGAAAAATGGATCAAGAAAACAACAGTTAGGCTCATTCCATTGAAGTTGAAATGATAGATCCTTCAACACATTGAGCAATACATTGATGAGTTTAGAAAGTTTTATATCTATCAAAAACAAAATGTAGAAACACAAATAATTTTTTTTTTTTTTAAACCCATAAGTTTGTGATGCTTAAAATTAACCCCCCAAAAAAAATTGACAATCTTAATCTATTAACAAAACTTGATAAAAATCATAATTAGCAAATAAAAAATGGCATAAAGAGCATCCTATTATATGACTATATCACTTTATAAAGCCCCAAGCCCCAAATGCCCATAAGAATGATAATTAGCAAACGAAAAGTATAAGTAAAAGAGCATCTTAGTATCAATTTATATTTTAAAAAAAAAATTACAATATTGAACCACGACCATTATGACATGAAGCAAGTGGAAGATGAGCATTATTGTTGTTTATTATCCCAGGTGAATAAACATATGCTTTTTTGGAAGATTCATGTGTTCTTAAATAATCTGATTGCTATTTTAGTTTGTGCAAATTATAGAACATAGAATTGGTAATTTAGCAACATAGGCATAGGAGAAGGCATGTAGTGGTTTAGGAAGAGTAGGCATTTTGTTATAAGGGAAGAGGAGTAGGCATAAACATAAGAAAACCTTTGGATGGAGGACTAAGGAAAACAAAGAGTTTTTGATGATTAACATCCCTCTATCTTATCCATTAGTATTATTTATTACTAATTAAAATCTATTGAGTTTAGTAAATAACTAATGTGGCATCTAATAAGTGTAATAAATTAAGAATGTTGTATTTTATTTTTATTTTTTTTAAAATTCAATTATCTTTTCAAAGAGAGTGCCACTTGGCAAAACTTCATACTTTCCCACATAAAGTCTATGCTTTTATATATATATTGATTTCAAAGATGTGGCTTTGGAGAGAAATGGAAGCGTTGGATCCAATTTTGTATTTTCAGGGTGCGATTTTCTACAATTATTAATGGTACTCCTAAAGGCTTCTTTTCCAGTACTCGTGGGTTGCAACAAGGTGATCCCATTTCACTATTGTTGTTTGTTTTGGTAATGGACGCTCTTAACGTGTATTATGTTATGGGCTTTAGGCCCAGCTAGTTTACTTGTATAGCACACTTGTACTTGTACTTGTACTACACTTTACTTGTACCACACACATATGCCTCCTATATAAAGGCACTCATGCATATTCTTTGATCATGAAATACAATACAACTCATTCAGTATTTCTAACATGGTATCAGAGCCATTGCTCTAATTTTCTTGTGTCTCGCAGTCTTGTTTTGTTGGTATTTTCCGCTGCCTCAACTTCTGTGGTCAGTAAACCCTTTCACTGCCCTCTCCCGACAGCTCCGCCGCCGTCAGAGGTCCTCAGGGTTGAATCTCCACCACCAGAAGCTCCTCCTCCGCTGCCAAAACCACTGCCATCATCGGATCTGCCACCTCTGACCTCCGATTAGGACATAAGATATATCACTATGTAGATATTCAATCACTCTACACATAGCCGCCGGAAAAATCCACCTCTGACCATCAACGCGCCGCCATGCGCCAGTCAAAGTTTCGGCAAATTAATCCACGCACTTCATGCACCACCACCGTAGCTCCAATCTTATTGCCGCTGACACCATCAGAATCGTCTTTCTTCGATTTGCATCTTCGGAAAAGAATCGGCTTCATCTGACAGCCCATGTGCCCTCACGGGCCGCCCTAACCTTCAGCGAATTTTATCCACGCGCCCCACGCGCCGTTGGGTTACCTGCTAACGTCATAACTGCCATGTCAGCCCTAGCTGACGTCACCTGCTTACGTCATCACAGTCTGCCTGCTGACGTCATCCGTTGACTTTTCTTTGACGGTTGACTTTGACTAGGTTTGACCGTTGACTTTTTCGCAGAGTTGACTTTTTGTAGTCCAGGTGCTCCTTACCCAGTTTTTCGCGTAGATTTCATTTTTGCAATCCATTTTTGCATATTTTGCTTCTAAATGAAGAATAAGGTCAAGTCTTCCTCTTGTTGCAATAATCATCGCCGATAATCTAGCAAACGTTTTTGCAATTTTTGCAAACGTTTTGGCCACAATATTGAGACTTGCTATCATTGCAACAAATCAGTTATTTCAATTTCTGCTGCTACTGTTACTAACACTGAGAGTGTCCAACCAATGGCTCCCATCTCTGCATAGTCTAAGTCTTCAAAACGTACTTTCACCATGTCCACAGATGACCTTAAAAACATCATCGCCAATGTCATTCGTATGGTTGGTAATGCATCTTATTCCTCTTCTCTCTCAGCTTTATCTGGTATGTCTCCTTCCTCTTGGCTTATGGATTCCGCTTGTTGCAATCACATGACACCTTACTCGTCCTTATTTTCTGAACTCAAACTTGCACCACACCCTCTTAATATTCGCACAGCAAATGATTCCACAATGTTTGGTCATAATATAGGTTTTGTTTCGACCTCCAACCTTTCGGATCCTGGGGTCTTTAATGTTCCTGACCTTTCTTACAATTTATTTTCTGTGGGACAATTAGCTGAGTTGGGTTATCGTATTATATTTGATTACTTGGGTGTATTGTGCAGGATCCGAGGACGGGACAAGAGCTTGGGACCGGTCCTAGAGTTGGGCATATGTTTCCCATGGACAACCTTCGTCTTCCACTTGTTGCTCCTGTTTCTGTTGCTGCAGCTGCTACAGTTTTTTCAATTCCTTCCCTTCCACTTTGGCATGCTCGACTTGGTCATGCATCTTCCTCTTGGGTACAACAATTAGCTTTTAGAGGTTTGTTAGTTCAGTGTCTACAGAAAATTTTTATTGTGTTTCGTGCCAGTTAGGAAAACAACCAACTTTGTCTTTCAATACTAGTGAATCAATATCCACTGATATCTTTGACCTTATTCATTCTGATGTTTGGGGGCCTTCCTCTGTCTCTAGTATTGGTGGGTCTCGATATTTTGTTGTCTTTGTTGATGATTACTCTCACTATAGCTAGATTTTTAATATGAAACATCGTTCTGAATTATTGCAAGTATATTCTAATTTTGCAAAAATGGTTGAAACTCAGTTTTCCAAATGCATCAAAATTTTTCGATCTGATAATGCTCTTGAATACACTCAATATGCTTTCCAAGTTGTTTTGCATTCCTATGGCACTGTTCATCAACTAACTTGTTCAAGTACCTCTCAGCAAAATGGTAAAGCCGAACAAAAACTTCGTCATATTCTTGACACTGTTCGTGCTCTCCTTCTCTCTGCCAAAGTTCCTGCTCCTTTTTAGGGCAAAGCTGCTCTTCATGCGGTTTATGCTATTAATCGTATTCCGAGTCCTGTTATCCAAAATCAAACTCCATATGAACGCCTTTTTGGGTCACCTCCAGACTATCACCACCTTCGCTCCTTTGGTTCTGCTTGTTTCGTTCTTCTTCAGCCACATGAACATAACAAACTTGAGCCTCGGTCAAGACTTTGTTGTTTTCTTGGCTATGGTGAAACTTAAAAGGAGTATCGGTGTTATGATCCTGTCTCTCATCGTCTTCGTATTTCCCGCAATGTTGTCTTTTGGGAACATCGCCTCTTTGTCGAGCTCTCTCACTTCCGTGCCTCCCTATCTTCCTCCTTTGTAGCTGCTCTTGATCCTCCTGTAGTTGCTCATGATTCTCCTGTAGACTTCTCTGTCCAACCACCAGATATCACTGATTCCTTTCCTAGTTCACCCTTTAATGAACAGGTGAAAGATGAACAGGTTGTAGACGAGCTACCCAACCCCAACCCTGAGCTTGAGTCCCCTGCTCCTGCTCCGCCTGAAGATCTTGCACAAGACATTCCACCTCGTCACTCAACTCGGGTAAGATCTATTCCTGCACATTTACTTGACTATCATTGTTACACTGCCCTTGCTACACTACACGAGCCTCACACCTATCGTGAGGTTTCTACTGACCCTTTATGGTAGATTGCAATGAAAGAGAAACTTGATGCATTATCTAAAAACCATACTTGGGATTTGGTGACACTTCCCCCCCGGGAAATCTGTGGTTAGTTGTAAGTGGATCTACAAGATTAAGACTCGCTCTAATGGGTCCATTGAGCGCTACAAAGCTCGTCTTGTTGCAAAAGGGTTTACACAGGAGTATGGGATTGATTATGAAGAGACTTTTGCTCTGGTTGCTCGTATCTCATCTGTTCATGCCCTCTTAATTGTTGCTGCTGCCAGTAAATGGGACATTTTTCAGATAGATGTCAAAAATGCATTCCTTAAGGGGGATTTAAGTGAAGAAGTTTATATGCAACCTCCTCTTGGTCTCTCTGTTGATTCAAACAAGGTGTGTCACCTTCAACGTGCACTTTATGGTCTTAAACAAGCTCCACGAGCTTGGTTTGCCAAATTCAGCTTTACCATCTCTTACTTGGGTTACATGGCCAATTATAACTGGTGATTCTGCCTTATTTCTTCGTCGCACTGACAAAGGCACTATTTTACTTCTCCTGTATGTGGATGATATAATCATAACTGGTGATGACCTCAATGGCATTCAAGAACTCAAGGATTTTCTCAGTCAACAATTTAAGATAAAAGATCTTGGACATCTCAGCTACTTCTTGGGTCTTGAAATCACTCATTCTACAGATGAACTTTATATTACTCAAGCCAAGTATGCTTCTGAACTCTTGTCTCGAGCTGAACTCACTGATAGCAAGACTGTTGACACTCTAGTTGAGCTTAATGCGCATCTAACTCCCTCAGGAGGGAAACTATTGGCTAATCCCTCTCTTTACAGACGCTTGGTTGGCAGCCTAATTTATCTCACTGTCACTCGTTCAAACATTTCTTATGCTGTTCACCAGGTGAGCCAATATTTGTCTGCTCCACAATTGACTCACTATGCTGCTGTTCTGCGCATTCTTCAATACCTAAAGGGCGCTCAATTCCATGGTCTTTTCTACTCTACTCAGTCTCCTCTTATTCTCCGTGCATTTTCTAATGCTGATTGGGCAAAAGATCCCACTGATCGCAGGTCCACCACTGGTTATTGCTTTCTTCTTGGTTCTTCTCTGATTTCTTGGCAAAGCAAGAAACAAACTCATGTGGCCCGTTCCAGTACTGAAACAGAGTATCGTGCCCTTGCTGATACCACATCTAAGCTCCTTTGGCTACAATGGCTTCTCAAAGACTTAGGTGTGTCTACATCCTTTACTACTCCTCTTTATTGTGACAACCAGAGTACTAGGGATGGCAATGGGGCGGGGCGGGGCCGAAGGATGAGATCTTCGCCCCCGCCCCGCATGGATTTTTCTTACCCCATCCCCGCATGACGGGGAAAATTTCTTGCCCCATCCCCGCCCCTTAAGGCCCCGCGAAGACCCGCGAAGCCCCGCCCTACACCGTAAAACTTTATTTCTTGTTAATTTTCCCTACAACTATTACCATTTTTTCAAATAAAATGACATGTTTCAATAATAAAATATACTTGAAATTATAAATAAATTTATCCTATCAAATCAAACTAATTTTTAGCAAAAGCTAAATAATATTATCTAAATGTTTAACAAGACAATATCACAACAAAAATCTCATAACATGATAAAATAAAATTTTAACAAGCTTAAAGAAACAGTGTTGTTAAGCAGCCAAATGCCCACACAAAATTACAAAAACAATGACACAGACACATATTTAGAGCCACAGACCCGTAACTCATTAAAAAAATATATATTATGTTCATGATGAAAAGTAAGTTGAGAAAGACCATATGAATCATGAATGAAATCATCAATTCAATAGTATATAAATTTGTTTCCAATAAAGACAAAAAAAAAGAAAAAAGTTAAAATTGGTACCTTATTTCCAACTTTGATAGAGAGAAAAAAAAAGGTAGAGCCACGCTAGGTAGAATAAAATAAGCTAATGATATTTTTGTTTAAATAGTAGGGTTTTAGGGTACAATAAAATTACAATTTAACCCTTATTAATGCGGGGTGGGGCGGGGATGGGGTGGGTCTAAAAAGTGTAAACCCATCCCCACCCCGCCCCGTGGTGTGGGTCTAAAATCTCGCCCCATCCCCGCCCCACCACCTTTGCGGGGCGAGGAAAACCCGCACGGGGCGAAGCGGGGAGGGGCGGGTCAAGCGGGACGGGGAAAAATTGCCATCCCTACAGAGTACCATTCATATTGCTCACAATGATGTCTTCCATGAACCGACTAAACACATCGAGATCGATTGTCATTTTATCCGTTATCATCTTGTCCATGGTGCTCTCAAACTGATCTCAGTCTCCTCTAAAGATCAACTTGCAGATATCTTCACCAAGTCACATCCTAAGGGACGCCTTCGTACTTTGGTTGACAACCTCAAGTTGGTCTCACATCCACCTTGAGTTTGAGGGGAGCTGTTAACGTGTATTATGTTATGAGCTTTAGGCCCAGCTAGTTTACTTGTATAGCACACTTGTACTTGTACTTGTACTACACTTTACTTGTACCGCACACAAATGTCTCCTATATAAAGGCACTCATGTATATTCTTTGATCATGAAATACAATACAACTCATTCAGTATTTCTAACAGACGCATTTGGTAGATTGATGTTAAAAGCAAAGGAGGAAGGTTATATAGATGGTTTACCAGTCTCTGCATCTAGTGGGGACTCTATGTCTATCTCCCATTTGTTGTTTGCAGATGATATACTAGTCTTTTGTAATGCAAATATAGATCAGATACACCATCTTAGATGCATTTTGTTGTGTTTTGAGGCTGTTTCTGGCCTTCGTATTAATCTGGCTAAGTCTGAGATGGTACCTATTGGGATGGTTGCTAATATAGAGAGTATGGATGGTTTTATGGGTTGCAGTAATTCCTCTCTTCCTATGAAGTATCTGGGTCTAGATGCTTCTTACAAATCCTGTAGTATCTAGGATGGGATTGTTGAGAAAATGGAGAAGAAGTTAGTGGGTTAGAAGAAATTATATCTTTCAAAGGGTGGTCATTTGACTTTGATAAAAAGTACACTATCTAATCTCCCTACATAATTTTTATCCCTTTTTCTAATACCAGCTAGTGTTGCTAAGAAGTTAGAGAAGATTCAGTGGGATTTTTTGTGGGGAGGTCTTCATGGCGAGCACAAATTCCACTTGGTTGGTTGGTTTATGGTGTGTAAGCCAATACAACAAGGGGGATTAGTCATCAGCAAACTGTTATGTTTCAATCGTGCTTTACTGGGTAAATAGTTATGGAGATATGGTTTGGAACCAGAGTCTCTTTGGAGGAAAGTCATTGATAGCAAATATGGTTAAGATATTTGTCAGTGGACTCCAAAGAGGTGCAAGGGACTTATGGGGTGGGGCTTTGGAATTTTATTAGAAAGGGATGGGATCAGTTTGCTTCACACATCTGATATGAGGTAGGGGATGGTTCCCAAGAATTGTTTTGGAAGAATCATTGGGATGGTAATAGTTCCTTTCAAGATAGACATCCGGAGCTGTTTAGATTTACTAGAGACAAAGATGCTCGAGTCTTTGACTGTATGGAATGGGTACATGGCAAGGCACACTGAAGACCTATTTTTATTCAAGATGTTCAAGATTGGGAGTTGGAGTCTATGACTCAGTTTTTAGATGATTTGTATGCTGCACAGGTTGGTTCATCTGGTGGTGATAAGCTGGTTTGGCTCTCTTCCACCAACAAAGGTTTTCAAATCAAGAGTTATTACACAGTGATCAATACTATAGCAGCTCATACTCTTAATTTTCCTTGGAAGTGTGTCTGGAGAGGTATTTCCCCACCTAGTATCCGTATTTGTCTGGGTGGCAACACTGGGAAAATTTCTAATGACAAATAACCTCCGTAAAAGGGGTATTGTAATCGCGGATTGGTGTTAAATGTGTAAATTATCTGGTGAAACATCAAGTAATCTGTTGTCCAATTGTTCAATTGCCTATGATTTGCGGGTTTTCTTTTTTCTTCTGTGCCATCAGGATTGCTTGGGTCATGTCAAATTCAGTCAAGTCTATGATGGAGTCTTGAAGTGGAATGATGGGGTGTCGTAGGTATGGAACTGTATGGCGGGCAGGGACAGCCTGTATTCTATGGTGCATTTAGAGAGAGAAATCTATGGATATTTGTGGAGAAGAAGCTGTCTATACTGAATCTAATGTTGCTTTTCTTGAAAACTCTCTTTGAATGGGTGACACACTCTTTTCCCATCTCAGCCTTATTTCTTATGGAGTTTTTCGATTCATTGTACTTGTATCGCTAATCTTATAGGTTCATTTTCTATCTTTTGTTTCTTTCTATTTTTTAAATCTCTGAATACTTCCAATATACGCTTTTCCAAATTTAATAATTTACAATTTCTTATCCAAAAAAAAAAAAAAAAACATACCTTCTTTTTCATCTTGATAAGCTATTTGATTTTAGTTGTGCAAGAACTAAAATCAAATAGCCTTGTGCATAGATGGAGGTGTGGAGTGTATTTCTTGTGAGTTACAAAAGTAATGCAGCAGTTCAAAGGGATCAAAATCAGAAAAGCTTCACTTCTTTATGATATTTGTTCATTCTTTCTGCAGATTTTGAATCATTAGGCTTGCTGCATCATCTGTGTCAGTTTGACCTCATGAGCATTTTGTCAGTCATCAGAGTGCAATTGGCTACTTTCACTGCATTTTGCAAGGATGCGCCGAAGACCTTTCTTTCTTCACATGAATGGATTTCAACACGATTGAGTTATTTATTCATGCTTTCCGATTTCTTAATCTGTAATCTCCTCCAGCATTTGGATTGTTACTCAAAATTACGAGTAAATGAAATCTGTATAAATTGAAAATGCTCTCATGATTCTTGTTTATTCCATTATCATAATTTTGGATTTGATCAATTGTAATATATACAAAGGCCAAATCATTCTAAACAACATTATATATAAATATAAATACACACATAAAATCACATATTATTTTTGCTAGACTAACAGCCCAATTAGACAACATTGTCAACTTGAAGCTCTATGTGGAGTCTACAAACAGGACAAGAAGCATGGTTCCGAGTCAACCATGTCTCAATACATGCAGGATGGAAAGCATGAAGACATGTAGGAAGCTCAACAAGGCTCTCACCCTCAACAAACTCCTCAAGGCAGACAGGGCAGTCCGTGGCGGCTTCACCGGCATGGAATTCTCTTTGTGGTAGTTCCGGCATAGGAGCATGCGGCTGATGATCATGAGGAAGCTCCGCATTGTGTTCTTCCGGTTCTGGTTGGTTCTTCATCTTCCACCAAAGAAAGGACATAATCAAGGTAAAGATGAGACCAACGGCTAGTGTTCCTCCTATCCCGATAATCGCAAGGGGCTCTAAGAGAGGCCCTTGCTTCACATGGCAATTCAAGCTACTAGCCGTTGCATTGCCAGCCATTGTGGGAATTTTTCTTTCTTTCGTTTTTTTCTTGCTCTGTCTCTCTCGGAATACAAACTCTCATACGAAAACATAAACTCTCCATGAAGAGTGTTTGGTTGGGTGGGAACAAAGGAAAATAAATAATAGGGTTAATGTGTTTTCCTCCAAACATATCAAAAAGTTTTCTCTATAAAATAGAAAGAAAATTAAGAGGGAAAAAAGTTCATGAAACGAGCTTCCAAAAATACCTCACCTTGGAATTTAGCTCCAAATCTCCAACATGTTGGCTTCCTTTTTTTTTTCTTTTTTTCTTTTTTTTTTTGTTTGTATCTAACCTGTTGAATTTTCTTTTCTTTTCTTTTTTTTTCCATTGATTTTTTATTTCTCTGTTACTAACTAACGTGTTGGTTTTTTTTTTTTTTTCCTTTGATTTTGTCTGGACAAGTGGGCTTCTTTTCTTTTTTTTTCTTTGATTTTTTCTGGACGTGCAGCTTTCTTCTTCTTCTTTTTTATTTTTTTGGTGCTCATATGTTTATTTTCTCATTAATTTTGGTTGGTTTTTGTTTTTTTTTAAGAAAACAATTTTGGGTTAATTTCTTATGCTATTTCTTTTTTCTTTTCTTTTTTACTTTAATGAAGTGTCCATCTATTCACAATTTTTTTAAAGTACAACATGTTACTTTTTGTTTTATTTAATAAGAATATGATGATAAATTTATACAAACTTTATTCTCAATCAAACAAAAAAGTTTTCCATCCCTCTACTTTTCCACCATTCCAACCAAACACAAATGAGGTAAACTAAAAAATTTTTTATCCTCCTACTTTTCCATCCTCTCTCCATTTTCTATCCTTCCATTTTTCCATCATTCCAACCAAACGAACCCTAAGAGTTAAGACAGACAGAAATACTCTGGCGTGTGTTGGTGAGTTAGTGGGTTAGAGGAAGAAAACAAAATTAAGAGAGTTTAATTGTCTAGTTCTCTTTGGGAGAAAGTATACGATATGTTTCAGGAACTCCAGCATCTGGTGTTTCTATGCCCAACAAGAAATTGACATCTATTCCAAATGAGACATCAAATTAAAAGGACGAAATTGACATATGGTGTTTAGTATGATGTAGTTTTTTATAAGTAGAGAAATAAAGCCCTCTCTTTGTTTATTAGTTGATTTAATGTATTTGGTGGTTGTGCTTGATTTTCAAGTATTATTTATTAGTTAGATTTTTTCAGGTATCACATTAGGCTCAGCCAAAATCATTTCAAAGTTCACTTTTTTAATGTACAAAACAATCCCCTTTTTTAAAAAAACTGAAAAATAATATGTTATTTAAATTCAAATTTACACATTTATTTTCATTCTACAAATTCTCAAAAATCAATAGGATAAAGATTTACTTGTTGGTTTTCCTTGACACAGTTATAAGCGGTGTATATTGATAAACATGACAAATGTTGTTTGTTGTTTGGGAACTTAAATCAATTCTTTGTTTTCTTTTTCTTATGGATTAAATCAAAGTACTGTGTATGAAACTTAAAAGTACTGTGATATATTCTAATTGCAATCTTTAGCATGAACTTTTGCGATCACTGATATATTGGACACTCAGGATAGCTACAATGTGATCAGCTATGTTGCTATAGTGACAAACCTTATAATAATTTCTACAACATAGATTTTGAGAAATTGGTGATCGGTGATGTTAAGACCTTATCAGTTAGACATATAAAGGGAATAAAAGGGAACAATGGTGGTGACAGTGTGAAGAGTAATATTGGTAGTATGAGAATGTTTATTTGTTGAATTTGCTTAATGATACCTTTCAAATGAAGTTTGAACTTGGGGTTTGGATGCATAAAAATTCCAAGTTCAAAGTTTCTCACAAATTTTGAAATATAGTGTTTACCCAAAAAAGGGATATTGGTAGGTTAAAATTTTAATTATCAACTCCAAAGTAAAATCTCACTTCAAAATATGGAATTAAAAGTTTCAGATGCAGACCAATTATTCTAAGTCTTGTTGACAAACCGAGGAGGTTACACAAACTATAGTATATCATGAGTTCAACGTGAACTTCGAGTTGAAGCTAGCTAAATCAAATATGTTTATGGTGAAGCATTTAATGGCTATGGCTAAGTAACCTTTCATGGAAACAAACTTCTAATCTGCATATATGATCCATTGATCCCCTATCAGGCTCTCCTTGCATACACACGATAGCCTTTGCAAGAGAAATATGGCTGTGTTAGTTGATTTTTGTGGTATGTTTTTTATTATACTAGAAGCATATATACTCATTTTGGTTTGTATTTGAGAAGTACACTCCCCCCCCCCCCCCCTTCTCCTTTTCTAATTATCTTAGAATTGATTTCAAATACAGAGCATTTTCTGATTACTTATCTCCCATAGTTTCTTTTACTGTGCAATGCTTTTGAGTGTTCTCTTTTTATTTAGGGCTCTGCTAAAAAATTTTGAAGTATGGTAAAAGTCTCTTTTGAATAGTATTTTGGACAATATACTACACAGCTCATGGATAGCATTTTGGACATTATTGCACAGTGGAGGACATCTTAGATAGTATTTTTGACGTGATAATTTTTTGGATAATATAACTGAAAATTTGGACAAGTGATTGCATAGCCAATGTTGTGGTGCTTGCTTTCGAAAGTACAAATATAAGAAAACCAATTTTGAAATTTTCTTTATGTTTAATAATATGAATCTTAATTAATTGGTACAACAAGAAAAACTGTATAATTAGGATTTGATTTTGAAAATCAATAATATATATTATGTTATTTACTCCAAAACAAAGACAAAAAGGGGGCAATAAATGTATCTCTATATAGCCTAAGGATAGGTACAAAATGATTCGTTTTTGATACAAAGGAATAACCTCTCATATGCCAATGCCATCTTTCGTGCAGTAAACATGGAAGTTGCATATTCACGACATGCCTGTCCTCTCTGTGCTAATCTCTCTGATCCTTCCTCCACCACTGCTTCAAGTGCCTCTAACAATGACTCTACATTTGGGGCAAACATGTAACCAAATTCATCATCCACAACAATTGTACCTTTGATGCTAGGAAACCTTGATGCCATTACAGGCTTTCCACTCATCATGGCCTCCATAAGAGTTAGATCAAGCCCTTGAGGCCTAAGTGTGGGATTTACAAATATATCAATGGCATTATAGAAAGCCTTCAATTGTGATGGACTCATAGAGCCCAAAACCAGAACTTGAGGCCCCAAATCTTTGTACCTTTGCTCCCATGGTCCTGACCCAGCAACAATCAAATACACATCAGGGTGCTTTGAAATCAGTTTGGTGAATGCTTCATAGAGTAGTGGATGACCTTTGTCTTTTACCAATCTTCCAGCCACACCAAGTACTAAACTTGCATTACCAGGGACACCCATTCTAGACCTGAACTCAAGGCCTAAGCTCAAATCTTTTCCAAACTCATCCTCATCAACTCCATTGAGAATCACATGGACTCTCTTATTAGGAATTTGATACACATCCCTAAGCATTTCCCCACAACTATCACTTATAGCAACATGATGTGCGTAGCTCTTGAAGAACCTTATTTCATTTAATACCTTTGGGACTACCCCTTGTAAAGTATTGTTGAAAGCTGGAGATATGGGCTCGTTTGGTCTTCGAGCCAAATCTTGGAAAATATCAGATTGTAAGCTCTCAAGTGCTATGCCATGCCATGACACAGCAAGGTTTGGAAGTTGTCTTGCAATATAGTGAGGAAGTGCTACACTTTCCGAGTGAACCACATCAAAGGGTTCACGTTTGTTCTCTTCCATAAATTGCTCCCAAGCTTTGTTATATCGCCAACGCCCCGGTTCGCCTTCATGGCAATGGATATATGGTGAAGAAGTTGTACTAATTACTCCAAGTTGATTAGGAGAGGTGAAGACATGAACTTGATGGCCACGGCGTGCTAGAGCGGTGTGTAGAGTATGTGCGTGGCGTTCCATGCCTCCTGGTGTTGTACCAATAGGCCATTTTCGTGAGAATACAGCAATCTTGAGAGCAATAGGTGGGGGTTGGTCAGGGTATTGGAGGAAGAGAAGACGGTTCCAAGCAAATTGGGCTGCTCGAAGATCACCCGACCAAGGCTTGACATGGTTGGCAAAGGTTGTGCATATGGATGTGGTAGGTGTGTGGAGGAGAAAAAGGGCTGGGATGGTGAAGAGAACTATGAAGAAAAGGATGGTACATAGATTGGATTGGGAAGAGGAAATGGATTTCTTGGGTTTGTTGTTGCTATTGTTAATGTTGAGAGCCATTTTGGGATGGTTTCTCTAATCGATAGGGAATGAATATGTGGATGTTTGTGTGGTGGCTTTTCACTTTGAAAATTTGGTATGGTAGTACTATTACTATACTAAATTTCATTGCTGAAAAGTTAAGAAAAGTTTTGGCAGGTTTTTTGGGGGGTTAGGCACGCACTCAAGCAAGTGCGTTTGGGTTTTGATTACTTTAATAAGAGTTTTCTACTTTTCTTCTTCAAAGTGCATTCCTCACGCTTCTTTGAAGAAAAAGTGGGATTTATGTGCCAAATAGTTTGTGACTTTTATGTATTTATGATGGGTGATATTATATGATAGTATATGAGCTTTTCATGTGGTCACATGAACCACCGTGAGAGACTCTAAATACATTCCACTTTCGTTTTTCAGCTCATGAATTATGCCAAATGCACATGACAAAGAGAGAATTTAAAGTACTCAAATTTCAACTTTTGAGCGTGACTGATTTGAAGTGTTTTTGAATAAGGTTATTTTTATTGACTAAATTTGTTTAAAATTACAATTGTATATAAAATAAGAGTTTAAAGTTGTATATAAAGTATAAACGGGACATGATATTACCTGGAATTTTAGGCTAAAATATACAGAGACTCACGGACTTCTAAAATCTAAATGATTCTTTTCATAATACCACTAATTTTTTTTTTATGGCATATGTTAGTAAACTTTTTTATAGAAAAATAAAAAAGTGACTAACTTTTTTTACAACTTTTTCAATTTCCTATAAAAATTTTCTAAAATGAATGATTAATATACCTTTTTTTAAAATAATTATCACTTTAAATTATATTTAGTGCTAGTTTCATTAAGCTTTTATATTTTAGGCTTTTTAAAAATGTGGCATTTTTGGAATTGTAACTCTGAAGAGTCAATGCAAAAACGTGAACAAATATGCTTCATAGCCCAAAACACACAATGTTAAATCCTACTAAACATAAAATTTTCCTTTTACAAAACAATATATTTTAAAAAAAAAAATTTATGAGATATCAAGCGTTTGTTTTGAGCAGTTTATTTAAGTTTTTTTGTTAAAAAATTTTTGCTAAAAATGGCTAAAGTATAATTGTATTTTAAAAAACGAGGAAAAAAAATTGAAATTTTAAAAGGTTGTATACGCTGACCAAATAGAGAAAGAATAAGCAATCGATTTGGTAGAGATCAGAATGGGATTAAAAGTCAACCAACTTAGGCGAAGACGCGTCTGCACGTCGTTCTTGACTCGGAAAACCCGCCTCATGAGGTGCGTTGTTATTTTCTTTAATACGACAGTCAACCAAGAAATTAGGCACTTGGCATTTTTTTTTTTTTTTTTTTTTTTTTTTTTTTTTTTTTTTTTTTTTTTTTTTTTGAGGGGGAGGCACTTGGCATTTGGCAAGTGCTATTTGCTTCATCTCAAAGCCACTCATCAGCTTCTTCTCTTTAATTGTCCGCACAGATACGTATGACTTTGAGTGACTTCTATGCAGCTATAGCTAGATGCCTATTCAAAAAGCCTATAATATCCTCCAATCACATGGGGGCCTTATTATATTGGAAGATATGGATCATGGTTTATTTTAAGGGTCATTCTAACTAGCATTTTAATTAATAATTTATTTTAGAAAAATTTTGACATTATTTTTGTGAAAAATAAAAAAAAATTGTCAAAATATTAATTTTTTTTTCTTTTCCCATAAAAAATTTTTTTAAGTGGATTATTAACTAGTGTCATTAGGGTACTCGTTAGCATTTCCCTTATTTTAATCCAACACCATTTTGCGGCCAAACAATTTGTTCTAATATATTGTATAGGAATGCTACTTGTCAAATCAAAAAAAAAAAAAAAAAAAAAAAAAAGGAAAGGAAGGAATGCTACTTGTATAATTTTTTAGAACAAAGTTTGGCTCCATTTAAAGCTTTGGGCTCTAATGGTCAATAGGAATATGATATTTATTTTTGTCATGTGGAACATTTAACTTAATTATTTAAGTGAGTCACGTGCATTGTATATAACAGGACACATGTTATTTTTATAATGGTAGTTAGAGTTTTGGGCCTATTTTTTATAAGTGTAAAACTTAGGTTAAAATTTTTTGACAAGATATATTAAGTTTCTCAATTAAATTCAAATACAAAATTGTGTTAAATTTATTTGTTATTAGAAAATTATAACATTAATTGTACTTGATTTATTAGTCAATGCAACCATGTGTTGAACTTTGATTGAAAAATCTAATGTATTGCACCTAAAGAATTGTACTTAAATTTTGCTTTAAAAAAAAATATAGTAATTACTATGTTAACAAGTTGTTATTGATTTTTATATGGATCTACCACTAATTTTACTTTAGACTTATTGTAAGTATTATTAAAATTTTGACATTTCAACAAATTGTAAAAAATGTTGTGATTTTAGACGAATTATATAATATATCTTATACTTTGCTTCCAATAATCATGTGGCATCTTTTATTTTATTTTATTTTATTCTAAAAATAGATTTTAAAGGTTATTAGAAAAAAGCAACTCAAGAATTTGGGACAAAAAGCGATTAATGGTAGCTTGAGTTGGGTTAAAATCACATATAATGTATTTACACTATCATCATTTTCAAATAAAGTATTTTCTATAGTGGTACTATATATAACAAATTCAAAATAGAGAAATGTTCAAATACATGGTTAAACTCCCTATCAAAGGTGGCTCAACTTTTAGGCCATTTAGGCAATGACCTAAGGCCCTCAAATGGAAGAAGGTCCCCTAAAATATATTATATTATTTGCCTTATAATATTATACAAAAAAATAATGTGGGGTCCGAAATCTGAGGTCCCAGCCCACTTTGTATTCAGGGCCCAAAGCCCGGGCCGAGAAGCCCTACTGCCGAGGTCGTATGATGAAAGCCCCTTAAAGGCCCAAGGATGTGGCCAAGGACGATCTCACGCTCAACACCTCACAAAACGCCTGAAGAAAAGGACAAACTCAGTACAAGAGCAGTACAAGGGAGAAAGCTGCCAACACCGTAATGTTGAGCCCTGCGTCTGACAAACCCATACTCCAGACCATGCTATTTAACTTTTCCCAACCACCCCCAACCACTCTGACATATGGATTGATAGGACGAGTCATTACCCCAAAAAGGAAAAACTGACACGTAGACGAAAAACGGGAAGTAAACACTGGTATAAAAGGGGAGGAGAGCCAGGGGAGAAGGGGAGAAAAAGAGGATCCTACAAAAAAGAAGGATGGAGTGAAGGTGATGCTCCTCGGACTAAGTCTGAGGACTCAAACCCTCCGAGCTACACCGATGTAAAGCCTAGCTATTCTAGTCAAACCTACCTTCGTATGCGCTTCCATGAGAATCATGACTAAACCGCCGTCCAACGACCAAGGTCCAGCCTTTCTATCCCACTCTCTATGAATTATATTGTTCGGGTCTTTTACATACGAGCCCAACGTCATTCTTGGGTCGTTAAAAATTGTGTCCCTACAAATAATAATAATAAAGTAAGGCTTCTCACTTAGGGAAAAAATATCTTCTATTGGCCAATAGAATGTCTTGTATATTTGCCTTACGATGTAAAACTTTTAATTAAGGCCCAAAAATTTAATAAATAAAAATTATTTTTAAATATTATACTCTTTTAGAATATTCAACATTTTATTAATTTGTTTCACTATGTTTGCAGTAGTTTAAGTCTTTAGGAGAATAAACAATTTTAATCTTCCAAAAGTTTACTTTTCCTTTCTCTTGCTATCAAAATAAAAATTAGAATTAATAGTTTTGAAGAGAAATTCATTATTAAAATACATTGTTCAATAATTGAAATTCAATATTGCCAAGAGAGTAGTGGCCATCTAAAATAAGATATTTATTCTAATACTAATTGTTTTGATATTTTTAGAATTAAAACTTTTAAAATACTTTTTATGAATATATATATATATATATGGAAATAGTCCAATTAATGTATCTCTTATAAAATATTAAGTAACAACATATTTTACATTTGTGTCTAACCCCAAAATGCATTGAGTCGACCTTAGACTATGCCCTATTTTTGTATATCGTAAATTAGTGCGAGATTTGAAAAGAATCTGTTTAAAACTTAATTGAGATATTCAATAGAAACGACACCATTTAAAATTTACAAGTTTTTAAAAAAAAAAAATATTTTATATTTAAAATACTCTGCATATAAAAAAAAATTATAAAAATGTAACATGATTAATATTTCATTATTTTGGCATGATCATAGTAGTATTAGTACAAAGAAACTAATTAAGTCAAGGTTAAAGTTGTTAAAGAAACAACAAATATCAAATTGATTTCTTTTTGTAAAGAAGTGTTCAATGAGTACCACCATTATGATACGATGCCTATTCTGGCTATGTAGTTTTTGTTAATGAATTACCTTTAAAAAAAAAAAAAATTAGAAACTAATAACGTGTTGAGCGACTTTGACGACGAAGGAAAGCAGACTGGTGCGGAAGGCAAAGTTGCCACCGGAATCACTAAGGACAAACGAAAAAAAAACGAAAACAGAAACTCAAACCTATGCTAACTTGGATTGGGCTCGGCAAGGCACGGGTCTGTCCCAATACGATTTTTTCCCGTGTGTGGCCCAAGTGTTTCAGCTACAATTAGGTCCAATTGCAAGACATGTTGGATATTGTAGATTTTTTTTTTTTTTTTGAGCTCCGGTTATTGAACTATGCAATTACCATCTTATGTGAGATATAAAGGTTGTTAAGGTTTTTTTTTTTTTTTTTACCCTTTTTACTTTTGACACATAATTGGATGGTGCAACAATCCTATCTATTGCATCAAATCCAAATCCCGACAGGGGCACGACTTAAGGGATTGGGCCTGCCGTCGCACAAGATCGAGAGCTGCCAATGGATTTGTACAGCATGGGGTCATGTGAAGTATTCAGGGGCAATGAAATTTTAAAATATGAAATTCAAATTAGCACATGCATCTTACTGTCTACACCATATTATTAACCAAGTACTTAGATATCCTAAACCAAGAAGAGCTTGTTTGGATGGGATGAGTTTTAAGTGATATTACTCAATTTTCTGTTTTCATCATCCAAATCGTGTGGGTCCTATGGATGAGCATTTGTTTGGATGAGTTTTGGATCATTGTTTCCATCACTCAATTCTCTAATTTTTTAGTGATAAGTTATGGAAACTGAAAACACATTTTAGGTGTTTTCAGTTTCCAAAACTCAGTTTTCAATGACACTTTCGTAATTAAACCCACATACCCAACCACAATGTTTGAAAAACAGATTTTTTTTTTTTTTTTGGGTGAAACCCAGCCGCAACATTTGACAAATTCTCTTTTTTTTTTTTTTTTTTTTTTTTTTTCCGGTGAAACTCAGCCGCAACTTTTGAAGTTGAAAACTGGGTCTGAGTTAAGGTACCAAACAGGGGGTTTGGGAAATTGAGGTATTTTAAGTAATGAAAATTGATTAATGAAAATTAAGTGATGACAAATGATATGGATTATGGAAGATAACAAGTTCCTCACATGCCTAAACTTTTATTTTTTACTGCTTACAATTTGCCACTTTAACTAAAATTGTTTCAAAAGAAAAAAAGAATAGTAAAAGTAATTTGAGCTGTTCATTAGTCATCAGATCAATGGACCCTGATAAGCAAGCAAATCATTGTTGTAATTAATCAGAAAAGCAAGTCTAGCTAATTGATGCTAGAACATCTGGTATCGAACTATATATAACAACTTTATCAAGATATTATTATACACTCATGGGGCTATATACTTATATATGCTTGCTATGTGCGATTCAAATATTTACATTGGCAGCCAGACATGGCCAAGGAAAAAGTGTATACTTAATAGACACCCCCATGCTACTATAAACTTTCAATTCCCTCTTCCCTTAGAAATTATTCATGCTTTCTTACTGGGAGTGATAGGAGTGGACTTTCTATGAAATCCACCTTTACTCTCCATCCTCACTTTTGTAGAGACTCCATTTCTAGTTGATTTTGGTGATGATGCTGGCCATTGTCCACAAGTGATTGCCATGTCCTTATAATGTTGCAAGTTTTCAAGTGTTTCAACAACGCCTGGCATTTTTGGTCTGTCTTTGGGGTTCAAACTTATGCATTGCAATGCCAGAAGTGCCATTTCCTTTGCTCCCTTGACTGAATACTGACCTGCAAGTCTTGGGTCAATAATGCACCGCAATCTTCGGCTACTGGTCAAGTATGGCTTCGCCCAATCAACCAGGTTTTGCTCACTCTTTGGTCTTGTTTTGTCTAATGATCTTCTTCCTGTAATTAGTTCAAGTAGCACCACCCCAAAGCTGTAAACGTCACTTTTTGTAGTTAAGTGCCCTGATAAATATTAACAAAAATATTGTTAAAATTATAATTAAACGATTAAATTCAATATTTTCAAATATCTTAAACTTTTGCGACAATTGATAATTTATCATGATATTATGATAAATGTCAACATTTCCTAAATTTTTAAGCTTTACAAATAATCTGTAATTTATCAAATAGAAACAACCAAATTGTTACAAGCTTAGCCTTTATCATTTAGTCCACTAACTATATGCCAGAAGCAGTACCTGTTGAGATATATTCTGGGGCAGCATACCCATAGGTACCCATCACTCTAGTGGTAACATGTGTGTTAGATCCTTCTGGTCCCATCTTAGCAAGCCCAAAATCTGACAATTTGGCTGTGAAATCCTATTAACATAGAGAAAAGCAGCATTATAGTCAAATTACTGGTTTGATTGTAGGGACTTTGTCAATCAACTTATCTGATTAAAGAAAAGGGAGAAATATTGCTACACACAGAGTCTAGCAAGATGTTTGAAGTTTTGAAGTCGCGGTATATGACAGGCTGCTCAGCACCATGTAAAAAGGCAAGGCCTTTAGCTGCTCCTATTGCAATCTTCACTCTTGTGCCCCACGGCAATGATATTGATATCCCTTCAATCATAATTAATGACTTGTGAAATCAAATATTAATTGGAGCAAGAAATGAAAAATATTTAGGATCTCTCAAGCTGGCTAGATTGATTTTTTCCTCATATAGCTTTGAGAGAAATCACCTCTAACCTATTATGTGATCATTTAGATGACTATTCATACGTATTTTAATCATATAAGACACATTAAGTTATCATAGGCAAGTTTCATATTAACTTTTTCCTAGTCCTATAATCTCATTCTCCTTGAAGATAAAACAAACTTATGACTTCTATGAGGGTTTTAATTTTAACTTTATTAATCAATCCCTCCAAAATCCAAGTGTTAGATAAGATAAGAGCTTAAGTTGGTGACAAAAATAGAACTCACTTTTGAACAAGTGATTCTCTAGGCTGCCACGAGGCATGAACTCGTACACAAGAAGTCTTTCTTCATCCTCGCAACAATACCCTATCAGTTTAACTAGATGTGGGTGCCTCAGCTGCCCCAGAAATATCACTTCAGCCTACATGGAAAAATATATGATTGTTAATCAATATGGCAGGGGCCAAGTTTTTTATGTGATGTATGGGAAAATCAAACATAAAATAGAAGAAATCGTATATAATTGAAGAGAGAGACAAAATAAATTATGCTGTATGATATAGTCAAAATGATACGTTTGCACTTCTTAAGTCTTATTCAATTGAAAGCAGACCAGGAACTTTAGCAACACTCTCAGAAAAGAATGAGAAGTAGGTGACCTAATAACCCGAACCATATATGTATTTTGTTTTCTTCATTGTACATATATATTTGGTACAGCCTCATTAATAATTGGCCCATACGATTGAAAATGTTCCGGTACCAGCGCAATTTGCATCCTTCATCCATGGAAACATCATATTCTGTGGAAGGGCTGATTTGACTTCAGCTCTCTGGTTGTATAAACTAGACACAATAGCATACCTAACAGGCTTTTGGCGTAGACTTTAGCATGTGCACACAGACTGTCTAACGAGGTTGGTCCAAGGAGGCCTAATATATTCTATGGAATATGGATCAATTTTAAACAATTTCATGCACTTGTTTGAAAGAAAATTATAAACCTGAATAGATAGATTAAAAGAAAAATAATTGTATTATAATTTTAATTATATTACTATACGTTCGTCTATCACGGGTAATTATTCAGTAAACAATACTCCCTCTACTCTGACATAATATTATTCATTAATTATTTATGTTAATATCTATCATTTACGTAAGAGGATGAAGTACAATGTTTTTTTTATACTCCGAAAGTATCTAATAATTTTATATGTATTACATGACAGGCATATCTGTAATGGACAAATAATTTTAGAACCAATATCTAATAAAATATAGGAAAATCATGCTTTGAAAAAAAAATTTGATACACCAATCATATCATAGATGAACCGTTTCATCATAAATTATTTTTTGTTATTCACACAGAACAGAGCTACATCAGCAAAAAGAGAATATATGATTTCTATTTTCTCAAGCCAATCTACTTCTGGGAAATCTTCAAAAATGGAAAGTGTTTGACACAATAAGAATATTAATTATTGGGTACAAAATTATAAATGAATTTACTTACAAGCCATTCACGGTGTCCTTGAAGGCCTTCAATGTCCAAAAGCTTAACAGCAACTGCCTGAGCCTTCAAACCCTGTCTTAAGTTTTCATCAATATAACCCTTATGCACTGTTCCAAACCCACCTTCTCCTAATAAGAAGTTGCTTGAGAAGTTCTGAGTTATTGCACGTAGCTCACTTAGCTGAAAATCATGCAAGTCCGACCCAAAAGACAGTGCAAGATCTTCATTGATGCGTGTTGATGAAGAGCGACTAAGATCAGAGAAAGATAGTCTCCGAAATGAAGGTAATGGAGCAATGTCCTTAGAGAATTCTGACCTTGATGGTCTGCATCGGCTGAAGTTGCAAAATATTGTTTGGTCTTCAACTGAACAGCAATTTGCTGTAAATGGTCTCCATGGCTTTGATTGCTTTGTCATTGTAGGAGTAGGAGGAGAAGTAGAAGAGGTTGTGGAATAGGATAGTGGGTGTGCATGCCTTAAAAAGAAATCACCATACTTATCTTTAAACTAATGAGAGAAGAGGGTCTTTCTCCAACTACTCTAACCACTCTACTAAACGGGGCAATTTGTTTCCAGTCTCTTTCAACAACATTATCTAAATCTTTGTTCCTTCTTTTGTCACCTGCACACTGTCTTCATGCATAGGTTCTAAATATCTTTTCAATTCATCTCAAGGAGACAAAATTTTAATCATTACAAAAAAATTTAATAACTTTTTTCACTACTTGTAGAGGTCCCAAGTTGTATTTGGTGTGATATTACTTTTACATGAGATACTTATTAATACCACATTCATTAATTACAACATATTATCTCAAAATAGTTGTAAATTTTTTTGTCACTAAATTCATTACATTTTTTTTTCACTTTTTTCGTAATTACTGAGGTGGCTTTTGACACGTTAGCTCAACAAAATGCGAAATTATATAAGTAATCGTGTATATCTTAACTTATAGATTGGGTGGACCTACTGACACATTCTTGTGTGTAGGTTCGAATTAGCTTGCGTTATGAGTATCAAGACTAATGTCCGAGGTAACGCCCAACTCTATCAACTACTTCTCAATTCATTGTACTAAGACCTAATTGTTTTATATATAAAAAATAAAATTAAAATCTTAAACCTACTTGCAATATCATTACTTACAAAGCAAGTTAGTCTAGAGTTAGCCTAAGGTTTAGTATATAGTATAGGCATCAAACCATCATATTCCCAACATGAATACTCACATGGTATTAAAGCTATATTTCAACAATTTAACATGGTATTATATCGTAGCTAATGTCTTGATAATCCCTCTGTTTTTTTTTTCCCAATTGTGATGCTCTCTAGTAGCTTAGCAAATCCTCAACACATGTACCCCCAAGCACCTATACTCCCCAGCACAATTCGTATCACATATTAGGAACAGATGTCACTACTAGAGAGTGCCACATCAGCCCTTGAAACATATTAACAACCACTGCCACATCAATACACCATATACCATGTCAATAACCTACCATATTGGAACCCATCGATAGTTGATCGCCCCCATTTGGCTGCCCACTACCCTTTCATATGTTGTTGCATGTACAATGTTCATCGACATTACAACCATTGTCACTTATACCTGCAAACGATGACTTTGAGCCTTGAGGCCACTCTTTCGTGGGTTTTGTTCTCTTTTATGTGTGAGAGTGTAAACATTAATTCACTTAAGGGGTGTGTATGGAGTCTCTATCGATCATTGGAATTTCTTAAGATGCGATTGGTCACTTGTTTTAAGATTGGTCTTACCTAAAGCCCAGTTCTAAGGGTCATTGCAACTTTTGTGGATGAAAACCATTTTTTAGGACTCCCCAAATTAAGGATGGTTACTAACCGTAAAGGTTTTCCAATCTTTGTTTGCATTAGGAATTCCTCAAAAGTTGGTCAGAAATTCCTAGTGTCTTCCTATATGAGTTCCCCTTTGTCTAGCCAACAACTGTAAGAATCGTCCTTTACTAAGTATTCCCAGAAGATTGGTCAATTTTCCCAAAGAGTTTTTGAACTATAATTTGCATTCAACGGAATTGCCCATAGTTGGTCAAGAATTCTAAGAATATCCCAAACTATTTTTTTCCTACTGTGTGCTATATGTAAGCAGTCCGATGAAACGGTCGGACATGTGCTCTGGGAATGCCCCATGGCCAGAAACGTTTGGGCAATGGCTCCAGGACGGCTGCAGAAGTGTGGAGCTGTGGCGCAGAATTTTTACAACTTGGCCGGTCAGTTGGATGATAGGCTTGCAAGGAAGGATATGGAGACTTGGGCGACGGTGGCTTGGTCCATCTGGAATGCCAGAAATAGGTTCTGTTTTGAGGAAAAACAATCCCAGCCAAAGGACATTCTCCAGGCCGCCACAACTCTAATGCAAGACTACCAGCGATGGAATAGTCATCTGGCCGAACCAAACTAAGCAACTGAAGGCACAGTGATGGGTAACTACGTGTTTCAGCTCCTGGCCATTATTTGCTTCCTTTTACTTTTGCTTGGTTTGTATCCTTATGCCACGGGGAGGCTTTGGTTTTTGTCTGTCTTCTGTATACTTAATGGGGGTCTTTTTCATCCCCAATTTTCAATAAAAATTCTATCTTCACAGTCAAAAAAAAAAGACCTGATGATCCTCCTAACAGAGGTACTTGGGCAAACTTTTAAGGAACCAATCCCCCCCCCCCCCCCCCCCTCAAGATCATTTAGGATTCCTTGTCATACACAGGTAGACAAGAGTCCGTAAATATCCATAAGCCCCACAAGATCATTTAGGATACTCCTGTTAAAGAGTCCCTAAATGCCTTCAACACGTTTTTTGGGATTCCCTTGTTTAACAGATAAAAGAGTCCTTAAAATGCCCCCAAATAAGTTTAATAACTTCCCCCATCAGGCTGTTAATTTGTTCTAAAAATACTCCTCCCAGTTATATTCCCTAGTGATAACCAAAATCTCCAGAGGTAATAATACCTCTAAGACTTCCATTGTAATATACAGCTAGGTTGTTCTTAAAATAAAAATTAAAAAAAATAGAATTTTTTTTTAAAAAATTAGGATTTCCCTTGTCATACAGTTAGTAACTTGGTAGATTTTAAACACAAAAAGCTCTATATTATTAAATGTTCCCTTGTCATACAATTAATAGATTCTAATAAATATCCCAAATTATTCCTTAGATCTCCCCTTGTAAATATAGCTAAGTCCTAAGTTGCTGTATGACTCTTTTAAGAATCCCCTTGTTCTTATCAAAAAACAGAATCCCCCTGTTATACAGTTAAGAGATTCCGAATAACAGCTTGATGATCATGATTTCCACTACACACCTAGGTTAAAATCTAGTCACAAAACTTGGTATCCTCTCTTTACATTGGTGTTGCTTGTTCAAGCTTTGAAAATTACGGAAATTCTATGAACACCTCATTTTTAACCTCACCTCACCAAGAGAAAATTGTAATTTTGACCATTGGATTTCTAAATTCTTAATTAAAGACAAATCTAGAAGAGATTTGGATGAAAACAACATATCATGTTATTAAATCAGACCACGGATTAAAAATTATAACTAAATCAAAAGTTAATGGTTAATACCTAATATGCATTCCATAGTCAAAGTGCTTGCTGTGATTCATCATGTTTCTCAAATTTCACCAACGCATGGGGATTAGGGAAGGCAAATTAGGATGTGTTTGAATGTCACTCACACTTTTAATTCATCGCAAAATTCACAACTTACATACAAATTTCAAAATTGATCATAGTTTTGGCCAACTATATCTACACATGATCTTCAAACTGGGGAAAAAAGCATTTGAAAACTTCCTAACTCATGTTCATATCATAATTACACCATGAAAATGATAAAGAATTAAGAATCCATTCTATTTATAAATTGTCTGTATACTACTATAGGCTGCAATGTTAGAACAAACTCGTGCTCCCCATCCAAATATTGAAACACTTTTTGATCAAAGTTCATAATTTATTAGTACAAATACACCAACTTTTTGCTCATTTGAATGCCATTAACCCCTTAAAATAAGGGAATTTTGACCACCTTTCAACCAAAAAGAATGGTAGTATATGAATTACTAGTATATATATATGGATGAACCCCACACAAAGCTGGCCTGATATGTATAACAGCATGAGCAGTAGCGTGATGAGAGATGAGAGCAGCAAGTTTGTTTGGAACCGTAAAGAAAATCCAAGGGGGAGCAGTTGAAAGCTGATGTGATGAATGATGTGTGCACTGTGCTCTACTCCTCTTCCAGCCCCATCATTAGTGCATCATTACTAACAACAAATTTTATTCTCTCATGTCATCCTCACTCTAATATCAATCAATATCTCGTTAGGCTTTTGGGTTTGTTAACACACTTACAATGGGCAACAAGATAGGTTTTGACAATAAGATGATTTGGAGTTTATTAGGAAGAGGATTTGGAGTTTAGGAGTCTATTTGGGATCCACTTATTTTGCTGAAACTGAAAAACTTTTTGTTGAAAATACTGTAGATAAAGGTAAAAGTAAGCTGAAATAGTATAGTAGGACCCTTGAATAGTACCAAAAAATGCAGTGGAGCTCATATATAGTAGCAAAAATAAGCTAAATAGTAAAATAAGCTAGCTTTTTAAGCTGAGCCAAACACACACTAAATGTCTTAGTTGAAACACCAGAAAATACCAACCAATTAAGTTACAAGGGTTTTAACTAATGCAAGATAAATTTGTTACATTACCCCCAATCTTTTGGTCTTAGATATACATAAGTCAATTGTTGCAAAATATAAAATTTGACAAACAAAGACTTATTATTCTCTACAAAACCAGCCAAATATGACAAAATTTGGCTACAACTCCACTCAATGTCTTTTTATTGAATATGAATTTTGACAAATCTACCATTAAATTACGTTACCTATTATTCTCTATAAAACCAGCCAAATACGACAAAATTTGGCTACAACTTTACTTGATATCTTTTTATTGAATATGAATTTTGACAAATCCACCATTAAATTACATTTTCTTTTTATATCATCAATGTTTGCAAAATCTTCAAAACATCAAAGATTAATAGCTATGTCATTAATCAAATGTTTAAATTTTAAATTTTTATAATCTATAATTATGCATAAAAAATAAGTTGGATCGAATAGTAAATAATATATGATTGACACGATATTCGACATGCAAGTAAATCGGATGCTACCATGGATCTACATCTATTTATAAGCTTCTTCACATTTTTGTGTGTTCTTCTGATACTCTAATCTTTGAATTGTGTGTTCTTTACGCTCTTAATATACATGTCAAATTTTGTGTCAATTAGATATTATTATACATCTATAAGTTTATATTTTATACATAATTTTAAACTACAAAAACTTGCAATTTAATAATTTATTGATGACATAGTTATTAATTTTTAATTTTCTAAAAATTTTGCAAACATGAAGGATATAAAAAGAAAATGTAATCTAACGGTGGATTTGTCAAAATTCACCTCCAATAATAACATATTGAGCAAGGTTGTAACTTAAGGTTACAACCAATTTTGTAACTAAATTGTGTCCTTTTTTTTTTTTTGGCTTTTTTGATGAACCATGGCAAGAAGCCATGAACAATTTGATTGAATCCAAAACTGAGGCAAATACAAAATAGGTCAATTAAGCCAGACTGTCCTCTTTCTACACGCATTTGAGCACTCAACTTCATTTCTGCTTAGTTCTCCACACACAAAACATTTCGTTTATGCTTACTAGCTTTTTTTTTTTTTTCAATTTCACTTTCGAAATGCTAGATGAAATATTCGAAAAACTTTCCTCTCTAAATTGCTAAAGCGAAAAAACAAAAAAAAAAAAAAAAAAAAAAATCTTAAACCTAATTTTTTTTTTCCTTATTTTTTATTTCACTATGCAAAGAAATTATCTTGCTTAAATTTTGCAGAGAATTTTTGGTCGAATCGACAAATAATATGCTATTCATACCAAATTGGATTATGTCTTTGAAATTGTGGAACTTAGATATGGCATCCATGTTTAGGGGGATTTGAAGGTTTTTCTCAAGGTTTTTCTTTCTAATTCAAAGAGTAGCAACTTGTGTAACTTTGATGGGTTTTTAGCACTTGATCAAGTTTGCAAAATTCGTAAAACTAGCTTAGTTATGAGCGGTGCAACTTATTATTAGTTTTCTCCAATATTTCAATAAGATTTAGCTTAATTGGTTGGCACCTTAATTTCCAATAGAAATATTCAAGATTCATATCTCCACCTCAACTATCAATGTTTAAAAAAAAAGTTGTTAATAATTTTCCCTTTAAAAAAGGGTAAGCTTTAGTTATTTTATAGATAAAATAGAAAGACACTAAGAATAGTGTAGTGATTTTATCATACTATATATATATATATATATATGTGTGTGTGTGTGTGTGTGTGTGTTTACAAATTAAAAATTGTATGATATAGTGGCTCATATGGATAGGCATGTTTCACACCTACTAAAAAAATGTAAATATCCTTCAATTTTTTTTTTTTTTTTTACATTCTTGATTTTATGTTACTAAAGTTTTTTTTTTTTCTTTTTGTTGGACATTGTTTCAATTGTTTCAAAAACAACTAATTTGAGTAAGAATACCATATTTCAAATCAATTGTTCCACGCATAAATTTTTTTTTAAAAAAAAAGAAGCAATTGTTTCTCATTTAAATCTTAGAAAAATGATATTAAAATTTCATTATGCTTAAAATAATTAATATAACAAAATAAATATATTCATTCTATTAGTTATCTTTCTAATTACATAAAATAAATACTACAATGTTAATCCCCCCCCCCAACACAACACACACACACACACACACACACATATATATATTACATGCCACGAAAAGAAGTTAGAAAATTTTAAGGGTTAAGATTAATTTTAGTGAATTCACAATTTTTTTTTTTTTTATGGTTTTTGTGTCAATTGTTGCCAAAGCAACTAAACGTGAGGAATATTGTAAATCTATTATTATTATTCCTACTAAAAATTATTTCTTATATAGAGTCTATAAAAATAATCATATAAATTCAATTAATATAAATAATTAATACAACTATAGATAATTAATATGTACTGTGGGGATCGTTCGATTGATAGGCCCATAGGATTCAGAATTGGTTCAGGATTGTTGGGCCAGTGGCCCATCCGAGGCCGTATACCCGTCCGAGGACATCATGCTCCTCGGCAGTACGCGTCTGAAAACTACAGCTGCCTCCGCATTAATGACCTCTCAACCAACTCTCTGGCCGCATTAATGTGGAGGTGATACCTGAACAGTAGGGAAGCAGCCTTACAGCTGCCCATAGGAAGTTCCAGGAGGTGCCAGATGGGACAGAAAGAAATCCCCCGGACACAACCTACACGTGTTCGGCGAGGATGGAGCGCAAAGGGGAGTATATAAACTAAAAAAAGAACATGAAGAAAGGGATCAAAAAAAAAAGGAAAGGAAAGAACAGACATAAACTGGAGAGAAGAAAGTAAGAGGAGGAGGAGAGAGTTGCACTAGGGAAAAAAGAAAAACATTCGAGACACCAACTTTAAAAACCTTGAACGGGTTTGAGAGTAAATCTTGGGAGGAAATACCACAGTTAACCTAGTTCTTACACCCACGCTCTACAAATCATATTGTTTTGGGCCGTTTTACGTGCGAACCCAACGCCGCTTCGGTTCGTTACGAATCGTGTCCTTACATGTACATTTACTCTATTAGCTAATTCAATGAACTAATTATTTGATATAAATGCAAACTTTGTTAAAGTAGAAGCCTAAATAAAGAGAACTTTAAGGAATGCACCATATATATATATATATATATATATATAAAAGAGGATTCCCCTCTTTCAACTAAACTTTTATATGGTTCAAAAATACCCTCATTAATAAAGGGTAACTTCATTTAGAAATAGAGTCATAAATGTCAAATAATAAATTTCATTTTGAATTCAAAAAGAGAATTCTTAAAATTTAGGATTTTTTTCCTTTTATATATATATATATATATATGAGATAGGTTCAAGTTACATCTGGTGTAACTTCACAAAAGTTACACCTTTTTTGGACCATTGATTACTATTAGATCTAAGAGTCAAAAAACACTTATAGTAATGCCATTATTACTCCCTAAAAATTAGTGATTTAGGCATTAACTCTTCTCATTAAAGAAGAAGGAAAAAAAAAAAAAAAAAACCACAACATTAACTCTCCGTACTCTTCCATATCATCATCTTCTTCTTCTCATCTTTTTTTTTTGCACTATGTACTTTCAGGCCTTCACCATTCATAAAATGCTCAAGATCAAATTGTAAATCCAAGCTATCTTCATTTTGTTTTAATAAACATGATTACCATTTTGCAAACTCATTTATTATGGAGGGAGTATTGTTTTGCCATTAATTAACCATGGTATATGGTCTGAAAAAGGTAGAAATTTTTTTTTCGTCCATTTGAGTTTTGAGTTTTGGCAGTACCTTGAGTAAAATTTGTCATGATGGTTTTAAAAATACTTAGCCTCAACAATCTTTCTCTAAAACAATTGTGACTTTGGCCATATATTTCTAAAATTTTCAAGTACCTCAAGACAATACTGTTAAGAAATCGATGGTGATGGCCTGAGAGTACATAGCATAAGAAGAAAGATGTGAGAGAGGATGAGAGGAAGAAGATGATGACATGGAGGAGAGTGGAAAGTTAATGCTTTTTTTCCCCCTTTAATAAGAATAATTAATGCCTAAATCACTAATTTTTAGAGTATGATTATGACATTACCATGTATATTTTTTCACCCTTAGATCTAAAAGAAATCAACGGTCTCAAAAAGGTGTGATTCTTGTGAAGCTACACCAATTGTAATTTGAACACATCTCTCTCTCTCTCTCTCTCTCTCTCTCTCTCTATATATATATATATATATATATATAAGAAGATTCCCCTCTTTCAACCGGATTTTTATGTGGTTCAAAAATACCCTCATTAATGAAAGGTAACTTCATTTAGAAATAGAGTCATAAATATCAAATAACAAATTTCATTTTAAATTCAAAATGTGAATTCCTAAAATTTAAGATTTGTTTCCCTTCACGTTCAAAAAAGAAATTATAGTTACTACTTATCTCAAAAGTTTATCATTTTTATTTGTTTGAAAAATAAAAATAAAAAACATTTCTATATATTTCTAAATTATAATAAATGCAAATTGTAGGGATAAGGGCCAAAGATCATATATTGGGCCTTGGGCTTTGTCCAAGGACATTGATAGGTCCAAAGAGGAACAAATAATTACTAAGGGTTCCCATTTAAAGTCTCATAAGTAGGGAATGAATGGAAAGTGATCCAAGGAGGAACTCCTCCTCGGATATGATGGATGCAGCTCAAGTATCTATTCCGATGATTAGAACGATCTTCTAGAAAACTCCAATGATAGGAACATACCTCATGAACATACGAGAAGAAAAGAGACCCAAAAATATCTAAAGAAAAACTGCTACTACCGCATTAAATGCACTACAACTACTTTTCTAGCCGTATTATGTGGAAAAGACCTCTGAACAGTGCTGCCTTAGCTATCACAACTTATAAAAAGCCAAAGAGGTGTCTGATGAGACAGATACTCAAGTAAGGGCTCAAACGATCAACAAGTGTACGATCAAGATGATCCTAAGGAAACTATATAATGTGAGAGATCCTCCATGAGGCAAAGGATCGGGAAAATAGAAATAGAACATTGTAGCAATCTAAATTGTCTTTATATCCAGTTGTGATCAATTTATTTAAGGTGACCTCCTCAGACTGAAAGTCTATTGATATCAAAACCTTTTATTTGTGTTTGATCATCATTTAATTTAGTACTAGCTATTGTCCAACTCACTAGGGCTTAGTTCTTTGATCCACTCTCTATAAATTTTATTGTACTGGGCTTATTGGGCCAAGGTCCTATGCATTTTGGACTTGGACTGTAAATCTGGTACTTACACAAATTATTATGTTTTATTCAAAAAAATAGAGAGCATCTAAGCACGCGCATATTCAGAGGCTAGTGTGTGTATATTGATTTTCAAATTTCCTAGCCAAAAAAATAATAATAATAATAAAATCAATTTGTCCAACCTAAAATAATTGCTGCTTGTATTTACTTCCGTTGATTCATATTCTGCTGTTTATATATTTTTCCCACATGACACAACCCACAGGTCTCTTTCAATCTAGTTTAATTAACACATTTAATGATTGCAATTGAAAATAAAATTATTTTTAATTGATTTATAATTTAAAATATTCGCGGGATATTTAATTTCATTATTTTCTTGGGTACGTCATAATTTCTTAAAGATATTTTTTTTAAATCAAAAAAGAAAATTCCTTAAAAGATATGCAATTTCCCAAATATTCTCTTCTTTTTTTCTTTTTTCTTTTTTCTTTTTTTTTTAGAAGAAACCCTATAATATTATTCAAGAAATAGCCACATTGGTTAGAATTACAGAGAAAAGATGTGGAGGAACATCCTCCATTCACACTGAAAACTCGCTAATATGTTTAGCAATGTTATAAGCAGCTGAGTTGCCTTGTCTCCAAGTATTACAAAAAACGACATTAGAGAAATTCCTAAGAAGAGACTTGGGCTTGTTTAGCTTGGCCATGACTCAGTTTTCATAACTTAATACTCATAACTCAAACTCAAAACCTATAACTTATAACTCAATTTCCACTTTCTTTCAAAAACTCCAAAATTCTTGTTTGGCAATATGACCCAGTCACATAACTCAAAATTTAAGCTTACTTTTTGCCGAAATGGTGGAGCCCACCCACTGACACCACACTATTTGCTTATAATTGGTACCCACGTGGGAATTTTTCTTACCTCTCACAAGACATATTCTCCCAATGCAGCACGCTCAGTCCAGAAACAAACCCAAACCCCATAAAGCGAAAAACACAGCACAAACCTCCCCATCCAACGCCGACTCAGATCAGAAACAAGCTTAGTCTTCTTTACTCTTCTTTCTTTTTCTATATCTTTATGATTTTCATCAATACCCAAACCCATTTCACGCCTCTACCCATTTCACACATCAATACCCATTAGACCTTGGTTTAATCTTCTTTCATTTTTCAATTTCATTTTTCAATATCACGACAAAGGGCTCAGTATGGACAGAGTGACAGAGCTCGGTATGGACTCGCCGATGAAGATTCAGTTTTGCCTTAAAAATGCTCAGTAACAATCATGGAGTGTTCATCTTAGACATGGTGCTTCGATTATGGAGTGTTCATCATGGAGCTAACTCACTGGGGATGAAGAGGGAAAGTGTGAAAGGAGGCGGAGAAAGGGAAGTGAGAAGAGGGAAAGTGTTGCTGAAAATTTTGGGGGAGAAATGAAAATGAAAGAAGGGAGTTTGCAACGGTAATAACTCCAACCTGACTCTGATTTGACAATACACTGATAAGGGGCCCACAAAGTCATTTTATTTACCACTGAGTTTCAGTTTTCAACTTTTGAAATCACCAAAATCTTGTTTCCATTTTCCATTGTCCAAACTCAAAATTTTGAGTTTTTGAGTGATGGAAACAATCATCCAAAACCAAGCCAAACACTTTGTCATCTGTGGGACCCACTCGTTTTAGATGATGGATCATGAAAACTAAGTGATATCACTCAGTTTTGGTGCTATCCAAACAAACTCTTAGCCTCTTCAACCAGATGGCCATAAGCAGCAAAAGAAACCACTTCAGAATTCAGAGCATTGATAATACATTCTGAATCACCCTCTAAAAAAATGGAAGAAGCACCAATGTTGAGAGCAAAGTGAAGGGCTTTGACAGTGGCAATAACTTCCACAGCTACCATCGAGTTTGGGAGATGGATGTTTTCTACCATGGAGGCTACGACCAATCCTTTCTCATCTCGAAGCACTACCCCAATCCCTGCTGCATTCTCTTCCCAAAACATAGCTCCATCAAAATTCACTTTAAGGTGACAATATGGTGGTGGTTTCCATTTAATTCTTTGAGGAACCCGATTAGTTGAGTCTGGAAGCTTTGGTGGGATGGCTCTTGTGAGGCTTGCTTGAGTTGCTAAAACATCTAGAATAACTTGATCGATTGCGTAAGATCTGTTGTTAGCTCTAATTGCATTCCTTTGAAACCAAACTGTCCAGACCATGGTGGCAAAAAACTCAAGATTTTTCTCCTCTCTGAAACTCTGAAATTGTTTGAAGGATCGAAAATTTCAACTGGAGTTTAAATTCCAAAACGGGTCTAGATAAGGGCACAACCAGAGAGCATAGAGAACATCTTCAGAACCAGCTTTACAATGATCACAAATATCTTCCCCAAGGGTACTGAGATGTACTCAAGTTTTTCCCTCTTGAGATCAAAACCTGCTCCAAGCAAACAGGTACATCCAGAGAGTTGCCATATGGTTTAATGGTTGACGTCAAGGTTACATTACTCATCCTACCAAATCATTCCCACTATTGGTCTTCATGGGTGGAAGTTAAAAAATAAAAATAAAAAAAATAAAAAAAGCAGAAGAGTATGTTCTTAGAGGGGAACATAAATATCAAAAATTTGAATCCAACTAGGTGTGCTACTTATCCATAATAAGAACTTTCAAATGAAATTAAGTGTCATTTGTGCTTAGGAAGTAAATTGATTATTTTTTATAAGTCCTCATAGTGTTTGATATTAGCCCAAACTTTAGGGGTGATTTTTTTTTTTTTTTTTTTGGTGAATTTTACCATTTATTTATTACTATACATCATACTATATTGCATACTTCTTTTTGGTATAATAACACAAGAATTGGTTCCTTGTCTTGGGACATGAGATTTACAAGGTTATAGGTTCCAAATCTCTAATGAACATCATTTGGCCACCTTCAAGAGATCTCTCCATATTATGTGTGTAGATGGTGAGATTACACATACTTAAGGAATAGTCAAATACTAAAAAATAGGGGTGTGCATGGGTCGGGTTGGGTCGGGTTGAGGGGATTTTTTGACCCAACCCACCATAGTGGGTCAAAAATAATTCAACCCAACCCAACCCGTCACATAAGTCCAACCCAACGCAACCCAACCCACATGGGTCGAGTTGGGTCGGGTTGAACCCATGGGTTTGACAAATTTTTATTATTATTATTATTAAATTGAGTAGAAAAAAAAATTAATATATTAAAAAAAACCTAAAGATTAGTATCAATGTAACTCCTTAAAGGCGAACAACACTAATGACTAAACAACAATAGTAATTTATTAGGATTTGTGTGAATTAATTGGTTTTTATATAGGATAAGAAGAACTGGCTATTTAAAAAAATTATTAATTATATAATATATTATATATATATATATATATATATATTAAATTAGTATTAGTAGGAGGACCTGAGGAAATGCTGCTCTACAGCTGTTTTTTTTTTAAATTATTAAATATAATATATATATATATATAAGTGCCCTACAATTGATTTTAAAAAAATTATTAAATATAAAATATATTTTAAATATATATTAAATATGGGTGGGTCGGGTTGGGTTTGGTGGGTTTGTAATTTTATGACCCAAACTCAACCCAACCCGCCATAAAAAAAAATTTTGTAACCCAACCCAACCCACCAAGCCTTAAAAACCGACCCAACCCGACGGGTCGGGTTGGGTTGGGTCGGGTTTGGCGGGTCGGTGGGTTTTCTGCACACCCCTACTAAAAAAGAAGCTCTTAACACCCTCCTTGACCAAAAAGATTTAAAAAAAGACTTTTGAGTCTTTTTTTTTTTTTAAAGGAGAAAAGACTTATGAATTTTGATTAATTGAGATTAGGGGTGACAAAATCTAATATGACTCAAGAACCCAACATGACACAACACAAAATTGACAAGTTATGAGTTGAGACTTAATGGGTTTCTATCATATTCAGGTTCATACGACTAACCTGTTTAATAAATGTGTCATGTTTGGGTCCAACTCATGGAACCACTTTGACCTGTTTGACCCATTTAACTAAATGTCATTTTACTAATATATTCTTCAATACCCTAGTCATATAAACTTATTTTCTTTCATAGTTTCATTCTCCCAAACCCCATGGCCGCCTCTCACTCTCAATCTTCAATCTCACCTTATTTTTTTAGCCATCATCACCCTTCTATCACTATACCAAGCCATCGTTGTCCTTTCCTTTCATCTTTGAACTCTTTGTCACTACCGCATAATCGATGTTGTCCTTTACTTTTATTTATTTTCCTTAACTTAATTGTTGGTATCTAACATTGACTGTTGTGGTTTTTTTTTTTTTGTGATTTTTTTTTTTATAATATTAAGATATGTTTTAGTTTTAAATAATTATTTGTGATTCAGTTACTCAATTAGTTTTGAATTATATATATATATATATATATTAAATGTATTTATTTGGTTTTTCATATAGTTCAAATAGAAAATCTCTTTGAGAAAATTTAATAAACGAATCGACACGACTAATCCGTTTAATAAACAGGTCATGCTAGGATTAATCAAATAATCATGAGTCAATACAACACAAACTCAACACGCAAATACAAATTGCCATCTGTAAGGCACCGAGGTTCCCGAACCCAATTACGCCTTGGATTCAGGCCCAGCAACACGGCCCACATTTTCAATCCCTTTTTACTCCACCCTCACAAACTACAAGTCCAAGTCTCATCACCTAACCATTGCTCGGCGTGAAATTCCCGAATAATAAAGAAAGACTGAAATACGAACACACCATAGCATGCTCGGTAGTTTCCAGGAAACATTACTGCCAAGCATTATCACTTAAGTTGGAACCAAGTTCCAAGGCCACATTCCACTCTCACCTAAATATCCACTTACGACAGATGATATTAGACCTTCAATTGCAATAACTATGGCAGTAATCATGATCTCTCCACTAATTTAGAGTTATAAATATGAGAAGTTGGGGAAGGAAAATGGTTATTGAGAGTTTCACAAAAAGAGAGAGAGAGAGTAGAGCAAAACAGCGATTCAGAAAGAGAGAGGATAAACTACGTTGAGTCTCTGTGCCGAAAACAACCCAAAGTAGGAAATCCTAAGCCCACCATATAAGTAAGTTGTGAGCCCAAGTGAGGTCAAGCCCAACAACCTCATTTCTGACGTGCACAATTGGCGCTCACCGTGGGGCTATCCTATGAAGCTGTGGTTCAACTGAGACTCAAGCACAGGAAATGTCCGAAGGGCATTCGAAAGGCCAAGCCAAGAGCGGATCGGTAGGACCTTCTCGAGACTCCACATGGCGGGAAAGAAGACAAAAAAGGCATGAGGATAAGGAGCGTGAGCATAGAAAAGAAGAATCTGACCCATGGAAGGGGTCAAACCAGACTCACCGAATAATGTCGGGTGCCTCAGGGCATGGGCAACATAATAAGAGAGACCAAGAGCTGGAGCGGTTCCGCAGACTGGTGAGAGATTTAGAGTTGGAGGCAAGGGGTTGGCGCCAGAGAAGAGACCGAGACAACCGAGAAAGGAGGGACGGTAGTGTGGGAAATCGAGGCGAGGAGAGGTCTAGCCAGTCCGATTCCCGACAATTTCGGGACCGTTCACTTTCCCGAGAATCACACTGACATAGGAATCGCTCACACTCCCACGAGACGTGTCAGCGCCAGAACCGTTCACGTTCGCACATATATGACAACCGCGGTTCGGATTCCCCGAAGGAACGACAACCCTATAATGCTGCCATGGACGCAATGAGCCGGGCCTTATGAAGAGCTGCTCGGTCGTCGTTCTCAAACGAAATTGAACGGGCCCCTATGCCGAGCTGATTTACGCGACCACCATTTAACTCCTACGATGGGAAAATGGACCCGGTGGAACACATCAGTCATTATATCAATATGATGTCTTTGCATACACACAATGATACGCTGATGTGTAAGGTGTTCCCTTCAAGTCTTGGCTCCACGGCCTTGAGATGGTTTAATCGGTTACGAAAAGGTTCCATTCACAATTTTGTCGAGCTGATCCAGGAATTTGGCGCTCGATTCGTGATGTGTAGTCAGTATTGGGAGCTATACAATGAAATCAGTGAGGGTAATAAGAAGATTGCGGCAAGCACTTTCAGGATAAGGCTTCCCGAGGACTCTGAACTACGAGAGTCACTGACGAAAAGACCTCCCGGGGATATGAGGTAACTTATGAGGCGTATTGAGGAGTATAAAGTCTCAAAGATGATCGGTTGCAGAATAAGGGTAAGGCCCAGTTGCTGAATCGCTCCGGGCAGGGCGTTTTTCCCACGAGACCAAGGAAGGATTTCAAGATGCAAGAACCAGAAGCACAAATTGGAGGGCTGAATGTAGCGTTTAAAGAGCCAGTACACAAAATTTTAGACCGGATTAAGAATGAATCGTTCTGCAGGTGGCCGAATAAGATGGGGAGAGACCCGTCTGAGAGAAATCAAAACTTGTACTACATATACCATAGAGATAAAGGGCACACCACCGAGCAATGCCGGGTATTAAAAGATCATCTGGGGCAACTAGTGAAGGCAGGATATTTGAAAGAGTTCGTAGTGAATTTCAGTAACTGGGATGCTGGCCATGGTGCTCAGCAAAAAGGGAACCCCCTCCCGCCACCATTGGGAGTGATCGAGGTCATCCATGCTGCCCCAAGGGGTGCAACCATAACCAGAAGAGGAGTATTAACAATGACGCCCAAAGAAACCTACACGAAAAGACAACCACTCGAAAAGAGGATGAAAGTTGGCCGGCTGGCAATTTCTTTTGACGAGGAAGATCTGAAGGGAACGATCCAACCACACGACGATGCGTTGGGAGTAACAGCGCGGATAAGCGACTTCTTAGTGAAAAAGGTGATGATAGACCAATGAAGTGGAGCCAACGTAATATACCGAGATCTATTAGAGGGGCTTAGATTAAAAAATCAAGACTTGACGAAGTATGATACGCCGTTCGTCTCATTTGATGGAAGAGTGGTGATCCCTAAGGGTCAAACTTCCCTTTCGGGGAATATGGAGGGTAAAGAAGTGATGGTGACTTTCATAGTAGTCAAATCATTCTCCCCATACACGGCAATCCTAGGAAGGCTGTGGATTCATGCAATGAAGGCTGTTCCATCCACCCTGCATGTAAAAGTTAAATTTCCTACCGAACATGGAGTTGCCATGGTACGAGGAAACCAGCAAATGGCTAGGCAGTGCTTGGTCGCAGCGGTCAGGTGGAAAGGCAAGCAAGTTGAACAAAAGGAAACCACCGAAAGAGTATCTTTATAGCAATTACAGAAGCCCCAAGAAGAAGTAGGGGCAAGTTATGCTGAGGATCTGTTGAAGGTTAAAATTTTTTTAGACACTGACAGGTATTTTCAAATAGGGACGAGCATGAAAGACTAGGATAAGGTAGAAATGTTGTTATTCATTTTGCAAAATGTGGATGTCTTTGCATGGAGTTCGTATGAAGTGCCTGGGGTAGACCCCGAGTTCATTGTCCATAAGCTCAATGTGGACCCGTCATTCCCCCCGAAGAAGCAAAAGCCGAGAAAAGTATCAAAAGAGCATGTTGACGCGGTCAAGTTGGAAGTCCAGAGGCTAAAGGAAGCTGGGGTGATAAGAGAAATCTTCTTCTCGGAATGGTTAGCAAATACCGTGGTAGTGAAGAAAAAGAATGGCAAGTGGAGGTTTATGTGGACTTCACAAACTTAAATCGGGCATGCCCGAAAGACCCGTTCCTAATGCCAAAGATTGATCAATTGGTAGATGCTACATACAGACAACCAAGGATGAGCTTCTTGGACGCCTTTCAGGGGTATCATTAGATTGCCCTGGCACCTGAGGACCAAGAGAAGACAGCATTCATCTCCCCATATGCAAACTATCACTATGACGTGATGCCATTTGGGTTGAAGAACCTCGGAGCCACGTACCAATGGATGATGACAAGGATGTTCCAAGATAAAATTGGGTGCACAGTAGAAGTATACACCGACGATATTAGTGAAGAGTAAACAAGAAGCATAACATGTAGAAGATCTTTGGGGAGTGTTTGAGGTGCTCCAACAACATAAGTTGTGCCTAAATGTTGAGAAGTGCACTTTCGACATGGGGGCTGGTAAGTTCTTGAGGTATCTGATCACTAATCGGGGGATAGAGGCCAACCTCGACCAGATCGAAGCCATGAATCGCCTCAGGCCGCCAAGTAATCCCAAAGAAGTGCAAGTATTGATTAGGATGTTAGCCGTACTTAATCGGTTCATTTCCAAATTTGCTGATCGCTGTAGACTGTTTTATCAGCTTCTAAAGAAGTGGAAGGGATTTCAATGGGATGAGGAGTGTGACAAAGCCTTTCAAGATCTGAAGGAGTATCTGACGCAAGCGCCCATGTTAACGGCCCCAGATTCCGGAGAAGATTTATTCATATACCTTTCGGTGCCCGATCACGCCATAAGCCCTGTGCTGCTGAAGGACCGAGGAATACAGCAACCGGTGTATTACATAAGCAAAACCTTGGTTGATGCCGAGACAAGATACCTACCTTTGGAGAAATTAGTGTTGGCCTTGGTGCACGCCACGAGGAAGCTATCGCATTATTTTCAGGCTCATACTATGTTCGTCATGACCGAGTATCCTTTACAGTTGTTGTTAAAAAGATCAGACTTTACGAGCCGAATAGCTAAGTGGGGGACTCGGCTAGGTTCCTTCAACATAAGGTACAAGTCGCGAAGATCAATAAAGGGGCAAGTCCTTGCTGATTTCGTTACGGAGTGCTCCTCTAGGAACGACGGGAAGATGATCTGTAATGTAGAGAATCGCTTGTGGAAGGTGTTTGTGGACGGCGCTTCAAGTGCTATGGGGGCCGAAGTTAGAATTGTCGTAATCACTCTGGAAGGTATACGACTGGAGCATTCCTTCAAATTGGGGTTCAAAGCTTCTAATAACGAGGCTGAGTACGAGGCCTTTCTTGCCGAATTGAGGACCGTTTTATGCCTAAGTGCATGAGATGTGGAGATTTATTCGGATTCTCGACTGGTTGTGTATCAGATCCAAGGAAGCTTTAAAGCTCGGGATTCTCGGATGAAAGCCTATCTGAGTGCAGCAAAGAAAATCATTAACAAGTTCGAAACAATGAAGGTGGCCCAAGTCGACCGGGCACAAAACAGATACGCTGACTCACTAGCCACGTTAACCTCGTCAATGATTGAGGAGGTTCCTCGGCTTATCAAAGTAGAGCTTATAAAAGAGCCAAGTATCAGTATGGAAGATAATTGTATCTCGACCGAGGTCGACGTTGCCATGATTTCAACAATCAGGTCGTGTTGGATGGACCCGATCATTGACTTCTTGGCTGAGGATAGAGCTCCGAACGATGAAAAAGAGTCCAAAAAGATTCGTCGAGTGGCTTCCCGGTATTGGTTGTCAGCAGATTGCAAATTATACCGGAGGTCTTTTAGAGGACCGTACATGTTATGCTTACATCCCAATAAAGTAAATGAGTTTCTGTTTGAGCTACATGACGGAGTGTGTGGTAGTCATATTGGGGGGCGCTCGTTAGCACATAAAGCGATGACTCAAGGATTTTGGTGGCCGCAGGTACAGAAAGATGCAGCGGAATATGCGAGGAAATATGAACAATGCCAAAAACATGCTCCCTTGATCCATCAGCCAGTAGGTCATTTAAACCCCGTCAATAGTCCATGGTCGTTTGCACAATAAGGGCTAGACATCCTCAGCCCATTCCCCCGAGTAACAGGTAACCGCCGATTTGTGTTGGTAGTGGTTGATTATTTCACGAAATGGGTGGAAGCCAAGGCCCTGGCAAATATCTGGGATGTAGACGTGAAGAAGTTTGTATGGAAGAACATAGTCACGAGATTTGGGGTGCTAGACTCACTGATATCAGACAATGGGCTACAATTTGACAGCAAAGCTTTCTAAACCTTTTGTAGCGATCTCGGCATCAAGAACAGGTATTCTACTCTGGCATATCCCCAAAGTAATCGCCAAGCTGAGACAACTAACAAGACCATTTTGAACGAGTTGAAGAAAAGGTTGGACGAGGCAAAGGGAAGATGGGCTGAGGAACTACCTAACATTTTGTGGGCTTACCATACAACCCCCAGAAAGTCCACAAGGGAGACTCCATTCTCCTTGACGTATGGAGTAGAAGCCGTGATACCGACCGAAGTGAACCTGTGCAGTGCACGGGTTGCAGGATTTAACCCTATCCAGAATGATGGTTTAATATTGGAGCACTTGGATTGGTTGGAAGAGTGCCGGGAAGCAGCAACAGTACGGCTCGCAGAATATCAGCAGAGACTTGCCCAACGATACAACCGAGATGTAAAAGTTAGGGAATTCAATGTTGGGGACTTGGTGCTGAGAAAAGTTATGGGAAACATACAGGACGCAGGTGCAGGGAAGCTAGCTCAAACGTGGGAGGGACCGTACAGAGTTACTGCCATTGCAGGTGCAGGAGTGTACTATTTAGAAGACCTTGACGAGAAGCCACTCCCCCGGCCATGGAATGTCCACAACCTAAAGAAGTTTTACCACTGACCATTCGTGCACGGAAACGTAAGTATAAACTTTGTACACTGCTCTAGTCAATATAATGATGAAGTTCCTTGTTGCAGTTATATTCAATTTCATTATTGCACATTAAGTATTAATTAATTGCATATTTAGTATTAATGGATTACGTTAAGAACAGAAACCTCATTCTCGGTTCGATCAATATCATCGAGCAGGTGGAAACCTTATTCTTATAAAAAAAAAAAATCCTAAGAACAAAAACCTCATTCTCAGTTCGATTAATATCATCGAGCAGGTGGAAACCTTATTCTTATAAAAAAAAATCCTAAGGACAGAAATCTTATTCTCGGTTCGATCAATATCACCGAGCAAGTGGAAACCTTATTCTTATAAAAAAATCCTAAGGACAGAAATCTCATTCTCGATTCGATCAAAATCGCCGAGCAGGTGGAAACCTTATTCTTATAAAAAATCCTAAGGACAAAAACCTCATTCTCGGTTCGATCAGTATCACCAAGCAAATAGAAACCTTATTCTTATAAAAAAAATCCTAAGGATAGAAACCTCATTCTCGGTCCGATCAAAATCACCGAGTAAGTGGAAACCTTATTCTTATAAAAAAATCCTAAGGACAGAAACCTCATTCTCGGTTCGATCAATATCACCGAGCAAGTAGAAACCTTATTCTTATAAATAAAAAAATCCTAAGGACAGAGACCTCACTCTCGGTTCGATCAACATCACCGAGCATGGGAAACCTTATGCCAGAACATGAGGTAGCTTGCCGTTCATCTTCTCAAGAAAGCAAGTATGTGTTGTGTAAAACACCCAATATATGGGGGCTTGATTTATCCCACTGTACAAATCATTCCCGGCCATACATGCAAGAAGATAAATGGCAACAACAAAAAAGAGGGGAATGAAACAACACAGAACAAAGCAATAACCGAGCATTCACGAGCATGATCAAAGCAAACACATGACAAATAAATCATCATCCAAATAAAGTTAACAGAAAAATAAAATCAATGTTTCGTCGCCAAACCCAGCAACTGCATACGGGTCATTCCTAAGAAATAAATAAAATGTTCAGTCACCACAACATAGGCAAATTTATTGGAAAAGAAATAGTATTAAAAGGCAATAAAAAGAAATAAAAGCATTAAAGAGTCGGTTCGGCAATTAAGTTAATGGAACAGAGGGTCCGGACTGATCGGCTGCGTCGATCTGCTGCTGGTCGGCCACGGGAGAAAGCAGATCCCCACTGTGCTGATCTTGAGCACGGGGGATGCTGGTGGCTTCTGTCTCATCTGACTCCGCAAGTGCATCAATCTGTTCCACCAGTTCCCTCATGCTTACCGTTTCCTCCTCGTCAATGGGCACCGGGTGGTTCTGCGCGGCAGCGGTTGAGCTCAGGAAGGGAATCTAACCGGGATCTCTCAGAGGGGAATCCTCAGGGACCCCCAAAATCTGCAGAGCAGCAAACCACTCGGCCTCAAAATCCAACCTTCAAGCATGATTCACAACTGGTTCCGTGGAATTCTCGGCGTCAGCGAACCCTTCATTGTACCATTCCTCCTCGCAAGCCTTCAAAGCCGCTCTCAGGTCGGCAAGTTCCTCAACTTGAGCCATGTTCAGAATGATTGCCTCGGCTAGCTTAAGGTCCGTCTCATTCTGCTTAGCCAAGAGTTCCACAGACCTTTTCTTCGCCATTGCTCTGTTCTTCTCCGCGGCAGCAGCTTTTTTCTCGGCAATGTCAGCCGCCTTTATTTTCTCCTTAGTCGTTTTAACAGCCGTCTCCCTTGCTGCCCTCTCCCAGTCAGCTTCCTCGGCAAGTTCTTTTGCGCGACCATCCAGGATATGGGCCAGTTGAGCAGCCTAACAAAGTAACAAAAATTAGTACGGCAATAAAACTAAAAGGTAAATGAAAGATAATGAATGTGTAAAGGATAGTGAAGAATTAGTAAGTAAAGGGTTACAGCGACAGCCACTATAGCCTTCACCCCATGGACTCCTCCAACCCTTCTTCGAAGGCGTGCACGTCATCGGGTAGAAAGAGGCCCTGCGCCAGAGTCTGGGCAATGCGGCCCCCTTCACCTTTCTCCCACATACACACACAAGCATTTGCAAGAAGTGGCTTGTCGTCCAACAGAAACTTAGGCTTCCATGCCTGTGCGGCTTGGGAGGAGAATGTTTCGCTCGGCCCGACTTGGGTTTGCAGCTCCTTAATGACAATGCTCCGGTTGGTCGGGGAGGATTTTGAGCTGCTGTACCTCCCGGGCCCGTAGGCGTTTGCTCGGCAACCCTCTACCTCTTCCAGACTCATCCGGTTTGAGGAGGAGGTGGAGGAGGAGGTGCTTCAATTTGGCTCTGAGAGGGTGGCTGCTGCACGGCTTGCCTCGCACCGAGCACGAAACGATCTATGGTCATAGCCCTCCGGGTCACCATGTCTTCACTAAGGAAGGGCTCGGTGTCTGAAAGATTGGTAATGTCAACAACAAATTGCTCGGCTTCCTCTACAGGAGCCTCGGGTTCAATAAGTTCCTCAGGCTGTACGGGTTCTTCTTGAACGGGAACTTCTTCTTGGACTGGCTCGTGGGTTAGCTCTCGAAGATGCCGGGACACACGCTCCACTAACTCATCCTTCAATGGTGCAAGCTCGTCCGAGTAAGTGTATCACCTACCCAGCTCCCTAGCTTCACCAACTGTAAACCTCGGCAAAAGGACATTTGCGTGCCGAACGTCTATGTATGACAAAAAGGGGCTATCAACCAAAAGCGCCTGTTTGAAAGATTGACAGGTGGAATACACCGATTCAACTCCGAGGATTAAATGTGATGCCCGGAGCTATCCGTCCCAATGCACATATATCTCGAACCAGAGAATGAAATTCAGGTCCCTAACGTGAACTGTCCTGAAATCCGGGACAAACACTTTACCATTTGCAAAGAAAATTTATATTTATACATTCATACAAAAAAAATGAGATACAATGTTAGTGACCAAATAGATATAACTACTACAAGTAGAAAAGCAGTTAAGTTAGAAATCGGTACGAACCCACTTCATGTCGTGAGAGGGGGCAGGGAATTTCTCCGGCAAACCAATTGATGCATACCCAGACGAACTCCCCGGCTGAATTCCTATTTGAATCAGGTAGGCATGATATCAGCTGTACCCGTGTATCTCTAGTTTTTAAGTAATAATTGGTATTTTTATTCCCACAAAGACTATACATGTGGTTTATATCATGGTGGTCCAATTGCAAATCAAATGTATGGTTCAACCTATTAATGCAACTAACTACCCGGTAAAAATTGGGTGGGAGTTGGTCGGGGCACAACCCATAATACCTAAGTGTCTTAACTAAAAGAGGGTCCACGGGAAACCTAACCCCGCCCTCTAGAATTGCCATTAGGGGGAAGAAAGTAGTACCGCGCCCTTTGTGGAGAGCAATTTCGCTCTTATGGCAATATGCCACTTCCACATCATTGGGGATATCAAACTTTTACCTAAAGGTGGCTAAAGATGCTGGGGTATCTAGAAGAAAAGTGAAACCCATTTCAAAGCCTAAAACTAAAGGAAGAAACTCGAAGAAAGAAACCGAAGTAAAAAGAAAGGGTAGAGAACTTACTTTGGGCTCTAAGGAAGGAAAGGTCTCTGGACTGGTGAGTAAGCGCTCAAATGAATGCTCGATAGAGAGTAAGCTCAGAAAGAGGGAAGTGAAAAAGTGAAAGAACGTTCTGAGATGAACTATTTATAGAGGCCAACGAGGACAGAGAGACGTTTAATCAGTAATAAATAGGTACGATTAACGAAAAACTCTACGAATGCCAATGGTAACCGACACATGTGTTGCCTCGGTTCATGAACCGTCAGGTAATAATGACAACTGAACCTAACGCCCCGGAATAGCATGCCTTTTGAGAGAGCATTAATAGGATACCATAACCGCCCAAGCTTCTACCTGTTAATCTCCCAAAACGAGAATGCCTTTTTGGTTCCTTGATTCTTCCCAATAGCCGGGCATGAATTAAGGGGGGCTAATGTACGGCACCGAGGTTCCCGAACCCAATTGGGCCTTGGATTCAGGCCTAGCAACACGGCCCACATTTTCAATCCCTTTTTACTCCACCCTCACAAACTACAAGTCGAAGTCTCATCACCTAACCATTGCTCGGCATGAAATTCCCGAATAATAAAGAAAGACTGAAATCTGAACACACCATAGCATGCTCAGCAGTTTCCAGGAAACATTACTGCTAAGCATTATCACTTGAGCTGGAACCAAGTTCCAAGGCCACATTCGCCACATTCCACTCTCACCTAAACATCCACTTACGACAGATGATATTGGACCTTCAATTGCACTAACTATGGCAGTAATCATGATCTCTCCACTAATTTAGAGCTATAAATATGAGAAGTTGGGGAAGGAAAATGGTTGTTGAGAGGTTCACAAAAAGAGAGAGAGAGTAAAGCAAAACAGCAATTCAGAAAGAGAAAGAATAAACTATGTTGAGTCTCTATGCCGAGAACGACCCAAAGTAGGAAATCTTAAGCCCACCATATAAGTAAGTTGTGAACCTAAGTGAGGTTAAGCCCAAAAGCCTCATTTCCGGCGCGCACACCATCCTTAATTGATATGGAATCCTAACACAAAAAAATTAATGGCTTTTGAAGCGACGAGACCTTGAAAGTTGCTTTTTCAAGTGTCAGTAGCGGAACGTTCTGTCAATCGGGGAAGGTTTTTGGTGACAACACTTGGAGATAATTGTATTATTATATTTGTTTAATTTTCTTAATGAAATCTCACTAATTAATTAATATTAATGCCAACCTGATGGAAGGGGGCCAAGCGGAGAATGTCTGAATTTACTATTTTAGTTCTTGAAAATGAAAAGTAATAAGCTGAGTTTTCAGACGGCCTACCCATGTATCATTTTGACTAGACCAGTCTATCAAAGACCAAATATTTGCATAAAAGAGCCTTCAATTATTTTTTTATGTTTTCTTTTTAATGAATTTTGACCAGTCTATCACTATCAAAGACCAAATAATTTCCTAAGAGCCTTCAATTATTTTTTTATGTTTTCTTTTTAATGAATTTTGACGAGTCTATCAAAGACCAAATAATTTCCTAATATTGGTTATTAGAAAACTATAGCAACTAAAATTGTCCAACATAAATATTATTTGAATTTTACTACTATTTTGATCGCAAACAAGCAATAAACGTTTGCATGCAGAGATTTTTCCCCATTAAAATATCCATGTAAATAAATGTGTTATCTGTGATCAATTCTTGCATCTAATCTAAATCCTGAATTAGCTAAACATAAATGATTGCTTGACAATTGAGCATCCAACTTAAGTTGTTGAAGACGTACTAGGAATCTTTCAACTCAACTTGTATGGGGTTTTTTATGTTTTGTTTCTTCCATGATATCTTCATCTATATATACAGTAAGAAGATTACAATTTACCAAGGACTAAATTCACTCAGTAAGATTTCTTCTAAGATTTTAAATTGTTACTGCACAACACTAAAAAATATTGAACTTTGAGAATGAGAAGAGAAGCTCTATAAGTTAAATTCCAAAACCCAATTCTAAGGTAATACTTTTTTTACTTGGAATAAAGAAGAGGTAGTACTCTTTCTAAGTAGTACAGCTTTTTGTTATTGCAAAGGTTAATTTGAGAGGGAGAGAAGACTTGGACTACTAGTGAATTGGACTTTATTTTACATTCGAACTAAACTTTGTTTTTCATCATATGGACAATTTCATATTGAATATTCATATGGATAGAAAATAAACAAGAGAAATGGATTTACAAATTCCAATTCTGCTGCCAATTCCATATACAACCACATGCATCAAAAATTCAAACTTCAAGGAAGAAACAAAAAAGGGAATTTTACAGTACAGTATAAGTGTAAAACCATTACTTGGTTGTTTCTTCATCATGATTACTAAGCACAGTTTTGATTACAGAAGCATCCATTCTTGCTGATTCTTGCTTCACCCATTTGACAACCCTGTCGGCTTCCCTACTAATCTTCTCCTCCTCCTCCAATGCCTTCTTCAGCTTCCTTTCTTGTTCCTTAACCGAAAAGGTGCTCAAGTCTGATAAAATCTCATCGTTCTTTTCCCACCTTTTGTCGTCTATGTTTGATCCTGAAACCTCGTATCTCCTACTCTTCTTTCCATCGTTCTTGTTGGTGGAGAAACAAAAGCAACAAACTACTCTTTGCGGAGACTCTGACCCCATTAGCAAACTGATCAGAGTTTTAATCAATCAATACCCAGATGTCAAGCTTTGTCCCTTAAAAGCTGTGAGTTCTAGAATCGTTATCTATCTGAGGAAGAGGAAACAAAAATGGAACAGGTTTTGTTGGGATGTGGAGGTGATGAATGATGATGTGTATTTGACTATTGGTGGTCATTATCCTCTTATTATTAATCTCTCAATTAACAAATTGCTGAATTGTTGGGACCCAATGGGTATAATTTTCAAAATGATGAGATTGGATCCAATGAAAGGCGCATATTCACTTACTATGAAGTTGGTGGAGGGTTACATCTATTGCAAAGTATAATTCTCTTTTTATGTCATTGAATACCAAATCAAGATATTAATTTCATCAAAAAATTATGAGATTGTTTAATAAATTAAAAATCAAAAAAAAAAAAAATAGAGATGTTTATCCTATATTGGTTTTGTGTGACTAGTGTCTGCTATTTATAACCACAGTCTACAATTACAAAAGTTAGGCCCTTTTATAATTATACTCTGATTATGTAATGTATTATAAACCCAATTTAGTATTACTATTTATTCAAAAAAAAAAAAAAAAAAGTAGGGATGTTTATCCCATATTGGTTGTGTGTGTCTAGTGTTTATAACCCCAAAGTACAACTACAAAAATGCCTAATAAGTATTATAAACCCGATTTAAAACACTATTATTATTTTCATGACTAGTGTCAGCTGTTTATAAACCCTATTCTACAACTACGAAGGTTAGGCTCTTTTATAGTTGTACTCTGATTATATAATGTATTATAACCCCAGTCTACAACTACAAAAGTTAGGCCCTTTTGTAGTTGTACTCTGATTATATAATGTATTATAAACCAAATTTAAAACACTATTATTATTTTCGTGTGTGTTCTAATAAGTATTACTGTTTACTCAAAAAAAAAAATAGGGATGTTTATCCCATATTAGTTGTGTGTGTCTAGTGTTTATAAACCCGGAATACAACTACAAAAGGGCCTAATAAGTATTATAAACCCGATTTAAAATACTATCATTATTTTCATGTCTAGTGTCCGTTGTTTATAACCTTAGTATACAACTACAAAGATTAGGCCTTTTTGTAGTTATACTCTGATTATATAATGTATTATAAACTTTGTTTAAAATACTATTATTATTTTCGTGTGTGTTTTAATAAGTATTACTATTTACTCAAAAAAAATTAAAAGAACAGTCACTAGAGAAAATTGTGAGATTGAAGCAATTAATATTGTAAGGACTCTTTTTGTAACAAACCGAAACAATGTTGAGTTCGCACGTAAAAAGGCCCAAACAATATCATTTGTAGAGCGTGGGTTTGAAAGGTTAGGCCTTAGTCACCAGACGGTGGGTTTTTCGTGGTCTTCATACATGGTTTAAATCGTGTTCGCCTTGGGAGTCTTTCTCCTGGAGGCGGGCTGGGAGGCTCTGGTTTTTGGCCATTTTTCCCAGCCCCTTCTCTGGATTCCTTCCCTTTCCTTTTATACTTGCATGTGTTCCTTATCCTTCGTCCACGTGTAAGATCGACTTTTCCCAGATTGATACTTGTCCTATTAGCCCATACCCAAAGTGGTTGGGGGTGGTTATAAAAGCTGAAGAGTGTGGCTCTGTCAGGTGCAGAGTATTGAATGGCAGTAAGGACAGCTTTCCCTGGTCGTTATACTTTCTAGCGTATCCTTCTCTATTGACCTAGATATTTTAGATTTTCTTCCAAGCTGATCCTGTACCGTTTTTGCCCTTCCTTCCGGTGAGATCTCGGACATGCCAAGGACTGAATCGTCCTCGGCTGTATCCCAAGGCTATTTTGTACTCGTATTACCGAGCCTGGGCTATAACCTTCCTCGGCTCGGGCCTTGGACCCCAACGAATAAACGTGCCAGGGCCACAAATTATTGGGCACCACAATAGCCCCTCAAAACCCTGCTGTCCAACTTCTTGGTTGGAGGGGAGGGTTTTGGTAATACCAATCCTTTATTACAGCTCGTTTAACTCAGCCTTTCATTAATGTTGGCGTTTCCTCATCTGCCCAGGAAACGTACCGATTTACGAGACATTCCTCTGAATTTATTCACAATGCGCTCCTGCCGTTTGGTTATCCAAAATGTGCCTTTAATGATCTCCTTTTACAAGACCATTTAAATTCGACAGTTATTGACGGTATGAGGAAGTGGAACGGGTATATTCTCGTTTACAGATTTTCTTGGAAATCTGAACAGATTAAATACCTTCCGTTTCACCCTTCATATAAGAAGAAAAAGCAAGAGGTTATTTCTCCTGTACAGAGACCCTTTCAATCCTTCTGAAATCTGAAACCCTTAGCCTCCTCTAGAGTTTACTTTATCCGCTAGTTTACACTTTAAATTGTAATACGTTCGAGATAGGAGTAAGTAATGAAGGAACCATACCCTTCCTAGGAATACCATGTTCTTATGAAGCTGAAAATGGCTCGGTCAGGGCAGGGATGGCAGAGACTCAAGATACCTCTCCTCCTCCTTTCAGCCAAAATCTGAAGCAGGGGTTCGTTGCGTCAAACTTTTGGCGCAATTGAGTTGGGGTTACCCATTATCAGTACCAGTCGCTCTCTCATGAGCATATCTAACATGGCACCAGCGTGTTAGGAGTCAGGACTGACGCAGGGACCAAGTATCCCTGCTTCTTCCTCTCTTCCTTCACTGGTGCCTCCTTTTACCTCTCTTTCTTCTTCTTTCCACCACCAGATCCATCCTGGTGCTTTTCCTTATTCCTCTTCTTCTCCTCCTTCTTTCTCTTCTTCTCCTCCTTCTTTCTCTAAAGAAGGTCCTCCTTTCAATATGAGCGTTACTAGGACAAAGTTTGGAAGGACCTCGGAGACAAGTTTAAAAGAACATCTGACTATTTATTTGTCTTATTGTTGTTTTTTTTTTTTTTTTTGTTTTTGTAATCCACCTTCTGTATAGGCTAGTTTAAGCCCTCCTTTGTACGTTGTAATACTTCTTTATATTAATAAAAGTCGTTATTGCTTTATTTCACATGTTCTATCTCTTTATTTCTGAAATGGTTACGCCATGAATAGACATACTATCTTGTGAATTCTTTTTATTTTTACACTCTGACCGATGTCTAGGACCGAGATCCTAGTTAATAAAAAGATCTTACTCTGTGTTTATAGAAACTATCCGACTTAATAATACTGAATCGACTAAATGATACTTAGGGCTGAAACCCATATTGAGAAGAAAAAGAAAGGATATTATGATGGGCTTATTGAGGCGGTCTGGCACAACACCGCCGACCTGAGAGCACAATACTTAGGGCCGAAATCCCTTATCAAGGAAAAAGACGCTATTATGAACTTACGAGTGCTGTTTGGCACAATAATACCGACTTAAACAAATGACACTTGGGGTCAAAACTCTTACTAATGAAAAGATATTATCATGAATTTAATAGAGTTGTTCAGCACAATAATGCCGATTTGAACAAATGACACTTAGGGTCAAAACTCTTGCTAAGGAAAAGATATTATCATGAATTTAATAAAGTTGTTCAGCACAATAATGCCGATTTGAACAAATGACACTTAGAGTCAAAACTCTTGCTAAGGAAAAGATATTATCATGAATTTAATAGAGTTGTTCAGCACAATAATGCCGACCTAAGAAAACAACACTTACCCCAAAATAGCCGAGATGACAACTGAATGCTCGGTGCGATGTAGGAGGTAATCATCCGAAGACATATAACCCAAAAATGAACAGCCCCTCCAGGTTGCTGAGTAATAGGGTATTTCACCATCTTCCTAACAACTTTCATAGCTTTACCCTTTTCTGGTATTTGACCCGAGGATTGAGCATCTTAGAATTTTTATTAAGTAACCGGCCTTTCCATAGGTTTGAGTCCGAGGACCATACCATACCTTGGTTCTGTCCAAAACTCAGTTTTCTCATCTAAGTAGTTGGTTTCCCCATAGGTTTGAATCCGAAGACCATGTAATACCTTGGTTCTGTCCAAAACTCCATTTTGATAAGTAGTTGGTTTCCCCATAGGTTTGAGTGCGAGGACTAAATACCTTGGTTCTGTCCAAAGCTTCATTTTAATAAGTAGTTGGTTTCCCCATAGGTTTGAGTCCGAGGACCATGCAATACCTTGGTTCCGTCCAAAACTTCATTTTAATAAGTAGTTGGTTTCCCCATAGGTTTGAGTCCGAGAACTATGCAATACCTTGGTTCTGTCCAAAACTCGATAGATATTAATAAGCAGTTGGTTTCCACATAAGTTTGAGTCCGAGGACCATGCAATACCTTGGTTCTGTCCAAAACTTGATAGATATTAATAAGTAGTTGGTTTCCCCATAGGTTTGAGTCCGAGGACCATGCAATACCTTGGTTTTGTCCAAAACTCGATAGATATTAATAAGTAGTTAATTTCCCCATAAGTTTGAGTCTGAGGACCATGCAATACCTTGGTTCTGTCCAAAACTTGATTTTGATAAGTAGTTGGTTTCCCCATAGGTTTGAGTCCGAGGATCATGTAATACCTTGGTTCTGTCCAAAACTCCATTTTGATAAGTAGTTGGTTTCCCTATAGGTTTGAGTCCGAGGACTATGCAAGACCTTGGTTCTGTCCAAAACTTCATTTTAATAAGTAGTTGGTTTCCCCATAGGTTTGAGTCCGAGGACCATGCAATATCTTGGTTCTGTCCAAAACTTGATTTTGATAAGTAGTTGGTTTCCCCATAGGTTTGAGTCCAAGAACCATGCAATACCTTGATTCTATCCAAAACTCGATAGATATTAATAAGTAGTTGGTTTCCCCATAGGTTTGAGTCCGAGGACCATGCAATACCTTGATTCTGTCCAAAACTTGATTTTGATAAGTAATTGGTTTCCCCATAGGTTTGAGTTCAAGGACCATGCAATACCTTGGTTCTGTCCAAAACTCGATTTTTGGCATGGGGCCCTGGTTTTAGGGGGATTAGCTCCTCGGGCAAGCCCCTAGAACCATCCATGCGATTGACGTTACAAAGCGTAGCCCCTAGTCAAGAACCATAGTCTCTAGTGGAACTTTACGCGAGAACACTATAACCGGTTGTTAGAAATGACAAGGGAACTATCTCGACCTACCGCCTATGCCAACACAGAAGCCTTCTCACAGACGGCGCCAATTGTAAGGACTCTTTTTGTAACGAACCGAAACAGTGTTGGGTTCGCACGTAAAAAGGCCCAAACAATATCATTTGTAGAGCGTGGATTTGAAAGGCTAGGCCTTAGTCACCAGACGGTGGGTTTTTCGTGGTTTTCATACATGGTTTAAATCGTGTTCGCCTTGGGAGTCTTTCTCCTAGAGACGAGCTGGGAGGCTCTGGTTTTTGTCCATTTTTCTCAACCCCTTCTCTAGATTCCTTCCCTTTCCTTTTATACTCGCATGTGTTCCTTATCCTTCGTCCACGTGTAGGATCGACTTTTCCCAGACTGATACTTGTCCCATCAGCCCATATCCAAAGTGGTTGGGGGTGGTTGTAAAAGTTGAAGAGTATGGCTCTGTCAGGTGCAGAGTATTGAATGGCAGTAAGGGCAGCTTTCCCTAGTCGTTATACTTTCCAGCGTATCCTTCTCTATTGACCTAGATATTTTAGATTTTCTTCCAAGCTGGTCCTGTACCGTTTTTGCCCTTCCTTCCGGTGAGATCTCGGACATGCCGAGGACTGAATCGTCCTCGGCTGTATCCCAAGGCTATTTTGTACTCGTATTACCGAGCCTGGGCTATAACCTTCCTCGGCTCGGGCTTTGGGCCCCAACGAATAAACGGGCCAAGGCCCCACAAATATATACCAGTAAAATTCAAAATATTATTGCCTTTTGTATCTAATTTCATTGTAAATATGTTTTCACCACCTTTTTGTGGGTCATTTGATTAAAGACATTGTGTCTTCAATTAATTCTTTAAAATTTCTTTCTTTCTCTTATACGCGTCGGCAAGGCAATGCTTTGGCACATGCACTAACCCGGAGAGAAAGACATTCTTTCCTATTTTAGTTTGGAGGAATTCTTTCCCTTTTGACATTTACAAGTTTTATGTTTATGATGTTTTAGCAATAAAATAGCTTGGTCTGCTTTTTGGCCGGTTTCTCAAAAAAAAAAAATCATTATAATGTATTATAAAAATAAAAATAAAAGTGTATGAGAAAATGTAATTTTTCAAACTCTTGTTTCATGGATGTAGCTCACATGGTCGAAGCACGTAAACTCTCTTATCTCTTTTCTCTATCACTCTATCAAAAATGTATAGAACATCTAAACTTATGAAGAGAATACGGTATTTTAAGTGTTAACTTTTTTTCATAATTCCAAATTTAGTTCCTATAAGCACCTGACCTTGGTTATTTTATTCAAACCAGCTAAAGGTCTTGATGGTTTTCCTAAAATAACTTAAGCATGTGGTCATTTTGTTCAAATCTACTAGAGAAAATTCATGGTTTTAATAGTTTTATAATATTTTCTTCCTATAACAGATGATATAAGAGTTTAACGCCTCAACTTGTTATAGGTACAATTTGAGAAATTATGGGTAGCTTATCTTGTGGAGAAAAAGAGATAATCACTCTCATATTAATAATTAATTAACAATATATATTAAAAACCTTGTAACTTAATTGACAATCTTTTAGGGTTTTTAACCTAGATATTTAATGTTCAAATTTTTATCTTATTTGCTTAAATTGTAGATGAATAGACGATGATTATAGATGGAGGAAGAAAATAAATAAATAAATAAATAAGAAGATGAAGAAGTAATAATGATTTATTGTGGGCCTTGAATCATTTGTGATGTGATGTGAAGAGCTTCCACGCCTCAAATGTTTAGGTTAATTGATTGTTGGGAGGATTAAGTTTAGGGTTCATTTGAGTCTCAAAAATAATAATAATAATTTGGAATCATTTAGAGTTAGTTTCCTCAGGTTGATCTAAAACTGGTTGATTGATTCAAAAAAGTAGCCGAGTGGGTGGATTAAAAAACGAAACCCTCCAGGCTTATCTATGTATATTGGTGATCAGAATGTTGAGTAAAAGCATTAATTGTTGACCTTAACTGCCAAATTCAGCTATCGATGTTTCATTAATTTGGCTTTAGAGGAAAGCTCCTCTCTATGAGTTTTCTTTTTGGGCGGAAAGGAAAAAGATGTATAGATTCTAAAGTCTAAACCCCCTCCCAGCCCAATTAAAAAATAATTCGTAAACCTAAACCAAACATTCATTCTTTAGCTCTTTTTCTCTCTCTTTTACTCTCTCTTTTAAATATTCCTTGTTGCATATTGGTTGTTGATGACTAAAACTTGTTTGTTCTTTGCTATTTGTTTTAATGAAAGTTGTTTATAACAACATTTTTTTTATTATAATGAACTGCAAATTTATATTTTATGTTAGGACAGATCATTTGATTCTCAAAAAATTTAAAAAGACAGATTATCATAACATTTTTTTTTATAATAAACTGTAAATATATTTTTATTTTAAGGAAGATTATTTTATTCTTTAAAAAAAAAAAAAAGAGAGAGAGATTATTTTGTACAATAGAAAAAAGAAAAGAAAGGTTGTCTTCTTAGCGTATAATTGCCTCATTGACTCTTACAAACTCAAAGTCTCAAAGCTTAGGCTGCTATATTATATAAATTTCAAAAAAAAAAATTGAGAATATTATAAATTTGGAATACTTAAAAAAGAAATCAACCAAACAAAAAGAGCAAGATTTTTTTTTTTTTTTTTTTGGGTCACCACTAAGCTAACCTCCACAAGACACAACACACAAGTCCCTTCAGTTAATATATATCGCAAACTTAGTAAAAGTACATTCAACATGCCAATAGCATTTTAGCTCAATTAATACTTTTTGGTGTTTCCAACCAAAACATCTATGAATCAAAATCCTCTTCCTTTAACTATTAAATTATAAAAATAAAATAAAAAGTATATTCAACATGTATCTTGTAGAAGCCCATCTCGTAAGAAAAGTAACTATATGAACGGGCATAGACTTATTTGTTTATTTATAACAAACTTGATAGTAGAGATGTCATTTCTTAAAAATTTTGGGTGGGGGCAATGTAAATTCATTAAACCTCAAAAGAAGTTTGTGTAATTTACCCTAAACTTTAAAGGCTGAAAAATCAAGATTGTTTGTAAGGGTACCCAACTTCCTAAGGTCATAACTTTTGAACCTAAAGTCCAATTGATGCAAAATTGGTGTTGGTGGAAATATAATTCCATACATTTTCAAATAAATAAACAAGAGAGAGAGAGAGACTTTGCTCCAATAACTCAATATATTATTATTATTATTATTATTATTATTATTATTATTATTATTATTATTATTATATAGGTTTATTTAAAATATTTTATTATATGATGGGTTAGTTTGTGCTAATATTAAAAGTTTGGTTGATAGGAGAAAATAAAGATTAAAGTGCAAACCCATCAGGTGATACTTCATTGTCAGTGTTACTGAGACGCAAGTTTGGAGTTAGGAGAGCTGAAAAACACCAAAGATAAAGAAAATGGTGGATTAGAATCATTAGACTAGTGTGCATACAGCCAATGATATCACTGTAATAGAACAAACACAGGAGAAAAATTGTTCAGAACCAAATTAAAGAAGAATAGCAGTAATACACCAAATTTGCACAACATTTTTCATAATAATTAAAATAATAAGTATTTTTTGTTAATTCTAATTTAAAACCTCCATTTAAAATTTATAATATTATTATCTACCATTTACAATTTATATTATCACACTAGTGAAACATTATATATACAAAAATAAAAATAAAAATAATTTGACAAAACTTTTCATAATTGTCAATATAGTATATTATCAGAAAAAATTTGTCAATTTAAAATACAGTGAATTTTATGTATATATATTGCATTAATGTCTGTTTTTTTCTTTTTTATTTGTTTTTATTGATTTTAACTCCTAATCTGAGTGGGCCGAATGTGTGTGGACCCCACTCGTTGAAAAAGAAAAGTATGAAAATTAAAAGCAAGAAATTCCTAAAGCATGAGTTAGCCGTTAGAGAGAGAGAGAGAGAAACATGTTCTACAATCTTCTTTCCTACTGGACCAGTGGACCTCGAAACTGCAGTGTGAACGCCACTGGGTAATACTGCATTTTTCACTCCCTAAACACCAAAAAAAATTGAAGCCCATAGCCAATTTTAGAGTTTATTCCAATGGCTGATTTCAGGTGCCTATCAGACACAGACGACGAGGAAGAGTCAGCAGCAGTGGAAGAGCTAATCTCACAAGCAAAAGACCTTTGTGTTCTTGAGCAAGTTGCTGCTATTCGCTGCTCTTCTTTCACTGACTCTGTCCTCCCCACTGACCTTGAGTCCCGCTTCCGCAAGCTCAAATCTTTTCCACTCACTAATAAGCCTAAGCCCAAGCCAGATCATTCTGCCAATGCCGATTTTTCGCTTTCAAAAACGCCTCCCAATCCAAAATCACCACCCGAATTGTCAGTGGAAAAGGGGGTTTTCTCAGATTTGGAAGAAAACCCAGATCCAGTTTTGAAGCATGAGTCTTCAAAATTATCAAAATCTCTATCTGGGTCTTCGTCATCGATGGATTTTTCGCCTTCTCCGCCGAAGAAAACAGGTTGCTTTTTCTGCCTTTCTCCAAAGAAGGCTTCTTCTCATGATCATCATCAGAAGAAGAAGAGTAAGAAGAGTAAGGAGAGTGGTCTTGATTGGGACATGAACAATGAATTTTTATCGGATTTGAGCACCTTTTCGACGAAGAAGCAGCAGAAGATGCTAAAAAAGGCTATGAAAGAGGAAGAGAAGATTAACCGGGAGGCCCAAAAAATTGTCAACTGGGCTAAGCAATCGTCTGCTAGGTTGAATGTTGTTTCGGGCATTCATGATGATGAGCTAAGTGATAGTAATTAGAAGTATAGTTTTTGGTAATCTTGGCCTTCAATTTTTACACTTTGAAACAATATATAGTATAAGAGCTGTGGCTGTTGTCATTATTGTAGACAGTCATATACCAGATAATCATGTTTTGTTCTGCTTTTTTTTTTTTTTTTTTACTAAATATATGTTGTAAAGGTGATGTATGTTTGGAAATTGGAAGAATTTATCTATATGGAAGTATTGGAAAAATTGTCTTGATGTGGTTCTTTATGTAATGCATTGCTTCTAAATAATTTCCAATGCTTTATATCTATTGGAGTGTCACAGTTTACAATTATGTTTTTCTGTGGACTTCTTTGAATCGCATGTTTCTTGGAAGTTGAAACTACTTATTAGTGTAAAATAATAGCTTCTTATATAGTAATTAGAGTATAGTTTTTTTAATCTTGGCCTTCAATTTTTACACTTGAAACAATTTATAGAATAAAAGCTGATACTGTTTTCGCTATTGTTGTTCTGCTTTTTTTTTACTAAAGATATGTTGTGGTAATGTCTGTTTGGAAATTGGAAGGATCTATCTATATGGATCTATCAGCAAAGTTATCTAGCTGTGGTTCTTTATGTAATGCATTGCTTCTAAATAGCTTCCAATGCCTTATATCTGTTGGAGTGTCATGGTTCAATATTATGTTTTTCCGTGGACTTGTGTTAGTTGAAACTAGTGATTACTGTATATTAATCTTTTTCCTCTTGTTTCGCGGTATTACTTTCTAAACTTAATTTGTTGTGTGATGTTTTCACCTATTTTAAATATTGAACTAATATTCTATTTGGTGAGGACTAACTAGTCTGCTTCCCTTGTCATTGTGTTAATTGAAATGAGAAGGATAGGAGACTGCAATCTTCATATCCAACTCCATATTTGTTGCAGATCAAAGAAGCTTAGTAAATAAATAAATGGTGGATAAGAATGATTATGGTGTCCATCCCGGTTACCAAATCCTTAATCTTATACCCATTAGTTCAAAATCGATATACTTAATCATTAAGGGACTCTTCAACAATGACATTGAAGGCCTTGACTCTGGAGGGACAATCGCCATCTATATATACTGAAGCACCAACTAAGATGTAATAAGAAGAAAAGATCAAAGGGAACCATGAGCAGCAATGCTACTGTTCTGGAATTTATGTATCAGTTCATATTATTTCATTCTTGTCATAACAATAGAATTGATATTTGTAATTTATCATAGGGACTGCATGTAGATTGTAGAAGCAATAATATTTGTTGCAATTAGGCTCTTTCACAAGCAGCACAGGTTATGTTAATCCTATTTAGCTGATACAATGCACTTTGTTGTGGAAGATCTTGCTCCATGATTCATGGATCTCTTAAAGGATGTAAGTATTTAAAAGCTTTGTTTGTCTTTTCTCAGATTTACAAGTCATGGGGTCATGAAATTGCCTTTCAGGGCACTTGTCTTCATGGATCATTCCTTCTGTTGGTGTTGTTCATGAGCCCTACATTTGTGAGAAGCTTCACTAGGATAGGTGAATTTCCATTTTATTTTCTGGATGATGTCCATCTGATTTTCACTACAGTTCATTGACAACATGAAAGAGCATTGAGTACCTGACTAGACTGTTGAAGATAAAGAAAATCCTAGTCTGGTACCATGTGGTTGCAACCACCAGTTTTCACTCTTTTTGTCATTGTATGTGGTTCTGGGTATCACTAGCAGCTTGCATACAAATTTGGGGAAGAAAGAGGTGAGGAACTTGGGCTTTGATAGTTATCTAGTCAAGGCGCTCATATGGACAAGGATCAAAAGCTCCTCATGTTCTCATATTTCCCTTTCCAGCACAGGGACCTGTCAACACCATGCTCAATCAAGCGAAGCTTCTTTAACTTTCCAGCCTCAACACCTATTGCAACCCCAATCGCCTTGTTGTTTACACCAATATACTATCCTGTTTCACGTGTTTTCCTACATTCCAATGCAAGACCATCCCCGGACCTTCCAGCTTGTTAGCATATAGCCATTATTTTTATATCATACATTTCAAATGTATGTGTACATATGAGTAATAGGGACACGCCCCTTTCCACACCTAAATTTACACCATGTTTATGTGTCAACTCTTAATTGGATTTTAGTTTTTTCAAGTAAATGTGGTGGACCCATGTGAAGAGTTGACACATAAGTAAGATGTGAATTTGGATGTAGGAAGTGGTGTGCCCCTACTCTCTAGCTAGTATTACTCGTGTACATATTTCCTAAATCAAATAATATCAATTATCATTAATTCAAACATAATAAGAGCCTCTCAAGTCAACTATCTTAGCATATATATAGGGCAAGATGTAAATTTGAGTGTAGGAAGTGGTGTGCCCCTACTCCCTAGCTAGCATTACCCATGTATATATTTCCTAGATCAAATAATATCAATTACCCTTAGTTCAGGCATAATAAGAGCCTCTCAAGTCAACTATCTTAGCGTATATATAGGGTGCCTCTACACAATTGAAATACACAGACATCATATATATACAGATTCCTTTTTCTTAATCTCAACATAGTGTCAAAGCCACGACTTTGTGACCTTCAATAGTTTTGCTTGTCATTGTGCAACTCTGCTCATCACGGGTCAACATATCAGTTCCTTGTCCTAAGATTGACCAAAGAAAGCAAACCAGAGTCAATTTCGTGCCCTCACGTGCCTCCAACAGCCTTGGTGAGTCATCTCACGTCACCTCTCGTGGCCTCTCTTTTATGGTTAAAATGACAAAGCCCTAAACTATTTACTCTTATTACCTAAATACCCTTATATTAAATATGAAAAACCCAAACTACCCTTAAATTTAGTAATAAATAATAGTCCAACTTTCACATGCATTAAAAATAAAAGTTCAAAATTTAATTTAATTATTTTCAAAATTAACAATTTTCATTACAAGAATCCCATTAAATGCTCAAATTAATCTGTTATCAATTTTTTTTTTGTTAATTACAAAAAATTAATTTTTCATGGGTAAAATACACAAATTACACTCACTATCAAAAAATTTTATTAAATTATATGGGTCCAAAAAAATCATAAAAATTACTTTTTTAGCAATGGAAAGCATTTTTTTTTTTTTTTTGTGTGTGTGTGTGTGAAAGAAGACATAGAGTCGTCTACAAAAAATTTTTTAAATATGAACTCGCTCTAATGCAAAGAAGCTGACTTGACAAATGGCCAAGTCAAGGAGTGAATTGTTGTCAAGCTAACATTGGTTATCGATCTAGTTAGTAGTAGGTTAGCCTTTTTCAGCTTAGCCAACCTGACCAAGATGCTTCTGCGAAGTGATAAACTTTTATAAAATGAAAAATGAAATATTTCCAACACTTTTAAAACTCTTTAATAACAAATCTTAAATGACAAGTTTTTATTAGTGGATAAAAAATTAATTTAGTGATGGGCTCAAATTAAAACCAGTAGATTCTCTAAAAAAAAAAAAAAATTAGAACCAGTAACAATTTACTGCTTGAGATTTATTATGAAAATGTTGTGAATATAGCAGTTCTCTTATCGAATTGATTAGTACGGTAGGTTTAGTCTTTGTCTTTTAGTAAAAAGGTTGCGAGGGTGGTGGAGGTGCAAGCCCCCACTTGAGCTGCATTCATTCGTGAGAGAGAGAATAGTGAAAAAGATGTGAGCTATGAGGTAGCATAGGCTCAAGCTATGTGCCAACAATGGAGGTGTCAGCAAGTTCAAGTTGGAGAGAGAGAGAGTAAAAGCGGGAATTATTAAATATTTTTAGAGTACAGTAGCATGGTGCTCCCTCTTTTTACATTTATGGTAGGATTCATCATGAATGTAAGAAGAAATAGCACATGTCATCATAATTTGAAAGTATCTAAAAATTACTCATGTAAAAAATAGAAATGAGAAAAGAAAATATAAGATAGAAAGGGGAAAAGATGGCAGGATTTGATGAAAAATGTGTGGGAACATCAAACAACGTCATTTTCTACTTAAGCTAATATCCACTAGGCTACACGCTTTTGTTGGTAAAAAATGGACAATTAATATATTTAAATACAATTAGGAACTATATTTGTTGTTGATGATGGAATTAGGAACTAGATTTATTAAAAAACGTTCATGATATCATCATGGTTCAAAACTTGAAACCTTTCCCTTTTTGATTCTTTGAACGATTCAAAACTATGAATTTTTTAAATTCAAATCATAAAACAATACAAGAAGTTCAGATGGAGAAATTAATTTACATAAATAATGGGTCTCACTACGAATAGACGAGAGATTCTGCATCCAAACATTTAAATCATGACCTTCTAAAGCTCTTCTAATCAGAACATGTGTTTAAGGCATTTTCTTGACACTTTAAAACATGAGTAAATTTATGCCAAAATCACGCTTTTACACCAGATTGTGTCTTTGTCATAAGATATTCATTAATAGTAAATCTTGGTGTAGGATCATTTAGTATTTCCACCACCAGAACATAAGGACAACAAATTAATAAAAATTCATAATAAGTGAGTTAAAGTCATAACTTACAAAAATTAAAATATTTTTAATTTCTTATAATAATCAATGGCGGCTTCAGAAATTTTTTTGTTCCTTAAGAAGCATAAATTATACAATCTAATAAAAATATAAATTCATATATTAACAACAACAACAACAACAACAAAAAAAAAAAAAAAAAAAAAAAAAAAAAAAAAACACGCAAATACATAAAGTTTACAATTGTCTTCTACGAGTTTTCATATTTTAAAATCGTTGCATGATAATCTCATTATCAATGCTATAAACTACATTTCTTTCTATGTACATAACCAAACAATCATTCATCCACTGAATGTAGAACAAATTATAAAGCAAAATTTAATTTTATTAACATAAAAAAAACTAAGGTTATTCCCAATTTTTTTTTTTTTTTGAATGGTAGACAAATAAAATATTTTAAATTTTATATATATATATATGATCACAATATTAAGGACCACCCTTAAGGTCAGGGTGATCCTTAAGGCCAGGACCACCCTAACCTTAAGGTGACGCAACCCCTAATAATAATAGTATTATTAGTTGTATATATTTTGCACAAAATCATAAATACATATATTGAAAATACAATCCAATCATATACTATATCAATATTTAGCTTTCAAAATCAATTTCAACAATATAAGAAAATATAGGGAAATATTTATTGTTTTGCCTCAAGTTGAAACAAGGTGAGATTGTCATTGTATTGGCTATTGCCCTTAATGGCAGGCTCCTTGATTGTCTCCGCTTCCCTCGTAGCAGCCGGCAGCCGCCAGCCGCCAGCCACCAGGTCAGATTTGCTCTGAAAATATTAAACACCTCGAAACTTCGAATTTCGTGACTGACCTCAAATTTTGGAAACTGCCAACTTGGAATTGGTTACGAACACGATCTTCATTATTTATTGGTCTTTACTCGTATTCTTGAGTTCCAAGCAAACTTGACTTGGTCCCCAAGAACTTGCCTACTTTTCTTGACGTCTTGATTCTCTCTCTCCTCACAATTACCAACCTACCCTAACCCCCACTTCACAACGTTAAATAGGCCAAGGGTAAATGAGTCAATACAGTTAAATCCTACACCAGTATCAGCTGTCTAGCAACGTCAAAATATCATTCGGCTTACAATATGACACGTGTTGTGATAATAACCGTACACGTGTCCCTCTTCCACTACGAACTACCTATAATTCGCTTATATATAAAATCAAAAATCTCCCCTAAACCCTCGTGAACTAACAAACCCCAGAAAAAAAAGCAAACACAGACAAAGAAACAAAACCAAAAAAAAAACAACCTAAAACCTCTCCAAGAATCTTGGTTCGGTTGCTAGAGTGACGGTGACGATGATGATGATGAGACAAAGTGGGAGCAGGGTGGCGGGGATGGCGGGCTTGGGGTCGAGGCTTTTTTCAACGTCAGTTATTAAGGGTGTGCATGAGTCGAGTCGAATCGCCAAACCATCTTTGTTGGCGAAAGAAGTTGTGGATACGTTTGTGAGGGCTAGGCCTGCGGTGGCGGTGTTTCGCGGCGCTAGGCAGTACTCTAGTACGGTGACGCTGCAAGGGGAGACCGAGAAGGAGAAGAACAAGGAGGAGGAGGAGAAGAAAGTGCAGAATGTTAATACTGCTGCTGACTCTGAGAAACAGAAAGGAAATATTGTGAGTTATTGGGGTGTGCCGCCTAGCAAAGCTGCTAACAAAGATGGCACCGATTGGAAGTGGACTTGCTTTAGGGTATCTACCTCTTCCTCTCTCTCTGGTTTCAATTTTTTTTTTTTTTTTTTTTTTGCCGATACAGATCTTTTCGAATATTTGATTATTTCTTATCTAGTCTTACATCACATGGCTCCATGATAATAATCATAAGTTTGTTTTGAATCCAAAATCTCATAGATCTTGTAACATAAAAAACCAAGTTATTATTAGGGTTTTTTTTTTTTTTTAATGGAGATATTGTTATTAATTGTTCATTACATTACACACACGTATTCCCGTTTGGCTGGTCTTGAGTCTTGACCAGCAAGTAGGTGTGGCCTTGAGTACTCCACACGTTCCACGCAGTCACGGGCGTTTAGCTTTAATTAAGCTCCACTTGCTGTCTATATGAAATATAGTAATAGGAGTAATAAATTTTAAAGGGTAAAAAAATATTACTTTTATTATATAGTAATAGGAGTAATAATTTTTTTTTTTTTTTTAAACCCACAGTAACCAGAATAAACATGTTTATTTTAGAGAATTTTGTCATTATTAATAATATTTTATTTAACATAAAATTATGATTCTTTTATTTTTTATTTTTTGTAGAATAAATTTCATTTATTTTATAGATTTGTTCATTTTTATGGAGAAAAAAAAATGGTATTGATTTGTAAATGGTATTGTGTTTTGATGATGATGGAAGCCATGGGAGACATACCAAGCGGATCTTTCAATTGATCTGAATAAGCATCATGTGCCCATAACATTCTTGGACAAATTGGCTTACTGGACCGTCAAATCCCTCAGATGGCCCACTGACTTGTTCTTTCAGGTATCATTTCCTCTCTCTCTCTTTTTTTTCCCTTTTTTTTTTTATAGAAAGTTATAAACCATATGTTGTTGTTTGTGACGTGCTAGAACTAGAAGCCAATTATTCTTTTCTGGCTAAAACTTTGGTGCTATTGTGTTTGGTTATCCTTAGGAACTAAGGAAAATTAGGTTTTTTTTTTTTTCAATTTTTATATCCTAAAGTTTGGGATTAATGCATGATAGATCACAATGTTTTGCAATTCAATATATAGCCATTTTCTTAAAAAATCAATAATCTACTACTCTTTAAAATTTTAATTGTTTCTTCAATCTTTTTTGTCATGGACAATCTAGCTTTTTTCTCCCTATGTTTTTGGATCTTAACGAAACCTTCAACCATTACTTACAAATGGCTGACAGAAAATTTAAACTTTGATTCTTTTTATAAAAGAGATGTGACAATGTTACTAAATTACAAATCTTTAGCAGTTATTAACAATTTAACATGAACATAATTGGGTGTGCTAGTGACACGATTGAATCCAAAATTTTGAACTTTGGTATACATCTAAAGCAGTTTAACTTAACAAATTGCGTAAATAAATTATATCTGAGGTAGGCTGTACATTCTAACATGATGAAAAGGACATGTTAGCAATGATTATGTTAACGAGGAAGAGTATAGGAATTGTTTTTCCAGGCCTAATTGTTCTAATTTTATCTCACAATCAAAAAAGATTTAATTGTGTTTGGATGGATCCTGCTTCTGATGCATCTTCTCATGTGTTTATGGCTTAAATTTTTCTGGAGTTGAAAATTGAAACAGGGGAGTCGAATATAATACACTTCTTGTATTTATGCATATTTGTGTATGTTACAGAGAAGATATGGATGCCGGGCAATGATGCTTGAAACAGTGGCAGCAGTACCTGGCATGGTGGGAGGTATGCTATTGCACTGCAAGTCACTGAGGCGATTTGAGCATAGTGGTGGCTGGATCAAAGCACTGCTGGAAGAAGCCGAGAATGAGCGTATGCACCTCATGACCTTCATGGAGGTAGCCAATCCTAGGTGGTATGAGCGTGCTCTTGTGTTTACTGTCCAAGGTGTTTTCTTCAATGCTTACTTCTTAGGCTACTTGATATCCCCCAAATTCGCTCATCGTGTGGTGGGTTACCTTGAGGAGGAAGCAATTCACTCATACACCGAGTTCCTCAAGGAATTGGACAAGGGTAACATTGAAAACGTTCCTGCTCCGGCCATTGCTATTGATTACTGGCAGCTGCCTGCTGGCTCAAACTTACGCGATGTTGTCATGGTTGTAAGAGCAGATGAGGCTCACCACCGCGATGTTAACCACTTTGCATCGGTAAGAAAATCATCTTAGTAATTACCACTTGTTACAGATTTGATAAATTAATCATTAGCTAGCTTACATAATGATTTTATTCTATTGGGTTATTCTTAATGTTTATGGTCTTTTTGTTATAATGATTTGCAGGACATACATTATCAGGGACGTGAGCTGAGGGAGTCACCAGCTCCAGTTGGTTATCATTGATCAGCTTTCTACAATTTGGGAGATGAGAAAGTCCAACAATTATCAAACATAAAATCAAGTTCTTTTTTGAAGTGATAATGGTATCTGCTTATGGTCTGTTACCAAATATAATTTTGTTGTAAGTACATTATGGAGTTCCTTGTTTACTAAGGTTGTGGAGTTGTGATATATATTAGTAAGCCTTTCTTTGTTTTCTTCTCTTTTCTTTTTCTTTTTCTTTTTGACTCTTAAGGAATTCTAACTGTTCTCTCTTGCATATTGTGTCATGTTCTTCCCTTCCAGTTATCTTCTAGAAATGTAATCGGCAACTCAATTGCAAAGGGCACAACCATCATATGATCCACAACGCAATCAACAAGAAGAGTTGCCGTTTAGTGAGAAAATTTTTTGTGATTTGACAACTAAACAATGAAAGTGCTATCTTTATGTGCCCTTAATGAATATATATACAGTTAATTCTCCGGATGATACTGCAAGTCTATGTGTTATAAGAGACACAGAGACTCCAGTTCTTGAGTCCACATACGTGCAGGTTGCCTTTAAGCCAAGGGACTAATGGCTGGGGAGTTGAGAGGTGTTGAAAAGGATTATTAACAACCAACTGATAAGAGTAACAAACTTGTATTAATCTATATATTGAAGGATATAGGAATAGGAGCATATATATCAAAAGCTATTTTCACACAAGGCTTCAACTTGGCAATGAACTCCAAATTAATACAATTATTGTATGGACCTGAAGGGAATTGTTACAAGACAGAAGGTATCAAGAACTTAGATTAGGGATGAGGAAACCACAACTTTTTTTTGTCTTTCCTCACGAGGGTTGAAAATCAGCCTATTCTGTTGGAGATTGAAAATGGTAAATGAAGTATTAATTTTGATTGACCCCTGGCCATAAGTTAAAGCTAAGTGAGCAGACGAGCTTGACCTGACCCCTTGCCTTGGACAACATGTCTTATTTCAGGTTCAGCGACTTTTTTTCAAACCACGAATAAGGAATAAGGAATATCCATGAACAAAGGGCATTAGGTTACGGAATTAATATTTAATCTTAGTCAAGTCCATGGACAATTCGCAGGGGAGAAGTGGTCTGGCAGGCAGAGTAGGGTATATATGAAATCATTGGTTTGGCAACCATGTCTTTACTTTAGTTAAGTATGGATCAAGGCATTAGCTATTGCTTAATAGTCCACTGCTTCATTAAAAGAATCATATATTTGAGTTAACTAAGTCAAATAATAATAATAATAATAATAATAATTATTATTATTATTATTATTATTATTATTATTATTATTATTAACCGAAACATTTGACTTTTGGTTAACCTCACTACAATTTTTCATATCAGCATTTTTTATTTATATTTTTTAATTTGATTTAGGACTTTTAAGATGTATTCAAACACAAACACCTTGTCTCTCCTACAGTTTTCTATTTTGTTTTGGACTTTTCCTTCTCTAATTCTCTGGTCACTACATCACTATTAGAGTTTTTTAATTATATTTTTACTGTGTTCTTTATGCAAGCACCTCCTCTCTCATTTGATTTTTTTTTTTTTTTTCCTCTTCCTTCTCTCCTTCTCTAATTCTTCGGTCACTAGATCACTGTAGGGACACGATTTTTACAACCCAAGGAAGACATTGGGCTTGTGTGTAAAGGGTCCAAACAATATGATTTGTAGAGAGGGGGTTTGGAAAAGGCTAGACCTTGGTCGTTGGGCAACGGTTTTGTCAGGATTTTCATGGAAGCCCATCCGAAGATGGGTTTGGCCTGAGTGGCTAAGCCTTACACGGATGGGGTGTGAAGATCTATCTCCTCGGAATTGGTCCGAGGAGCGTCTCGTCATCACCATCCTCCTTTTTGTGAGTTCGTTCTCCCCCTTCTCTCTGGTTCCTGGGAAGCCCCCCCCCCCCCCCCCCCCTTTGTCAATGCGACGAGCTTCCCTTTTATACTAGTATTTCCTTCCCACTCTTCACCCACGTGTCCGTTTCTCATTGTTCAGGGTAGTTGCTTGTCTTATCAATCCTCACGTCAGAGTGGTTGGGGAAGGCTGGATAGCAGGATATGAGTGTGGGTTTGTCAGGCGCTGGGCTCCACATTAAGGCGTTGGCAGTCTTCCCCCTTGTGCTTATCTTGTACTGAATTTGTCCTTTTCTTCAGGCCTTTCTGTAAGACGTTGGGCGTAAAGTCGTCCTCGGCCACATCCTTGGACCTTCGAGAAGCTTTCATTGCGCGTCCTTAGCAGTAAGGCTCCTCGGCCTGGGCTTGGGCTTCTAATACAAAGTGAGTTGGGACCTCAGATTTCGGGCCCCACAATCACTATTAGAGTTTTTTAATTATAGTTTTTTGTTGATAAGAATTGTCAATTTTTTCTATTATGTAGTCATATGTTTTTATTTTTTTTGTTTTGTTTCAAATAATGTTTAGGCACTGAATCTTCTGGTTCTATACTCTTTCTTTTGGCTTTTCAGAAGTTCTAACATCTAAATTTTGGGTTCATATTTTGCAATATATGAAATTGTCTTGAAAAAATTTCAATTGCTATAATCATGGGTTATTCTTTTGAGGTAACTTATCTTTCTCTTATATTTTTTCTATTATGTAGTCATATATTTTGACTTACCATTTTAATTAAGAATTATAAATTACTATTATTTTTATAAAATTAATTTTCATATATATATGACCCTTTTTGCATTTTTACTCTATTTTTTTTTTTTTTTTTTTTTATGTTACTGCTTACTAGGTCTTGAATATTGATGAACAAGCTTAGGTTATTTGTTAACCTCATAAATTTGTTCTTTAAATTTTTATTATTTAAGAACCAAAAAGGGTGTTGATATGTTTCTTGCGGCATTTTTCTCAATTATATTACTTGAAGGCAAGAGCCTCTTTCTCTCGCCAAGAATAAAAGTTGGAATCATAAGTAGACGAGAGGTAAGAAGGTGGCAGCCTAGGCTATGAGATAATAGGAGTATTCCAAGTGCTTCCTAGATTGGTCATCTTCTATCTCGATTAAAACTCTATGGCCTTTCAACTGGTACTTCCTTCTTCTTCTTTTTACATTCATATATTCCGAAATCTATTCTTTTTAGTGCATTTATTTGTCTTCATTCTCTAACGAAGTCAATTTATTCATCTAATACGCCTTTTTATAGTTCTTCTTCTACATGTTAAAATATTATAACTGTTGCTTATAACATTAAATTAGCTTTTCCAATTCTTAAAATATATATATATATTTTTCAAAACCTATTGCTCTAGATTAATGACTCTTTTTTAGTGTCAATGCCATTTCTGGGTATAATTAATTACTGTTTTCTGTGTAAAAACTTCTATAGTTTTTATTTTCTTATTTTTGGATTTTTTGGTTGCATTTTATATAGCAAGAAAAAACTCAGGATTTTGCAAACAAATTGAGCAATGGGAAGAATTATATTATATTAAAAAATTGATTGAGACCTTAATTTTTATTAAAGAAAGGATGCCATTGATAATAGACATGACATGCTAACATTATTGGTGTTAGTATTTTTTTTTTTCCCCTCTTAAATTGTAACTTGTATCATTCATGCTTGCGAAATTTTAAAAAGATCAAAGATCAATAACTATGTCATCAATGACATGTTTAAATTTCAAATTTTTGTGATAAAAAATTATAGATGTGTTAAGAATATAAAAAACATGCAATTGAATAGTTAGATTTTCCAAATTCATATTCAATAAAAAAAAATTATCAGAGAAGTTTGAAAGATTTTTCTTCAAACATTGTCAATTAAATAAGGACTTCCTTCCTCCTTTTGAAATTAGGGGTTTTTTTTTTTTTTTTAAATTCGATCGGATGATACTGCAAGTCTCGTATTGTACTTCTTGTTTCTTCCTTGCACTGTGCGGATAGAGACTCGTAGAAAATGGCTAATAGAGTTAAGTTTTTCCTTTGACTTTGTGTAAAAATCGTATTATTTTTTATATCTTTGATGTGTTGTCATGTCATTATCATTCAAAGTTCTTTGTTGGTGCAGTACAAGGAAGAAAAAAAAAAGTGTGTTTTGATTGAATAAAAAAAAATTGTGTTGTCACCCTAACTTCACACAGGGTTTTCTCTCTTTATTTTATTTTTAGTATAATTTGATTCAATCAACTTTTAAACACATGTGAGAGTGTGAGTCTTTTAATGAAATAGTAGACCACTAGGTAAGAGTGACATAGTCTATCATAAAAATAGTATAATTTCTCCATAGTCCCTTTCATTTTCAGCATAATTTTGTGTCAAAAATGCACCATAATTCATATTTTTTCTTTCTTTCTTTCTTAAGGCAGCTAAATTAGTTTCTTATGTGGCTAAAATTAAATGAACTTAGCCTAATTGAGAATCCAAATCAGGAATAAAACGCAACCAGCTCTTACACCAACAAAATACAACTATCCTAAGTATGAAACTTCTGACTATTACCCATTAACCAAAGCAGATCGAGGTGTTCAGCCATTATTATAAAAGGACAAGACATGTACAAGGAGAGAAATAAAGAGAACAATCAGAAGGCATCAATATCTTGACTCTCCACAAAGACATCCATTTCCATGATTCCATCACTTCTTCTATCAACCAACTATCAAAACCATTCTCATACAATCATTGACATTCATTGTTCAAACCCTATTCTCTCCCTTCCTAACTCATCCCCCCTTGTTTATTTTTTTTTTTTTTTTGTATAAGATCCTTCATTGTATTTTGATTCTCAACTTTGAGATTACTAACTTCGTTATAATCCTCATTCTATTTTTGTGAATGACAGTATCACACTCCATTCCTTGGAGACCTTGAATATATATATAATCTCTTATAACCAATTGTGTCCATTACAAACATATTTCAAATTAGATTCTCATCTACAAAAACCTCAAAATAGTGCTTACTAATAAGATTAATTAGAGGGTAAGAAAAAGAAATAAAATAAAATATAAACTTGAAGGGAAGGCTTAAGTGTAATTTTTAAAAATGGGACTGGGTTTCTGATATTATCCCAAAAATCTCGAGAAGTTAGTGTAATTTACTCAAATTTATCTCTCCTGTCTTATTATTGAAAACTATTTCTTGTTTTTAAACATAAAACTTTTCAAGTTGCTGAACATATAAAACAAAATTTCCGTCCATTTGAATATGGAATATTTGCATAGCTGAATATTGCATTTTAGTCATGCTAAACAAGTTTTTTCTTGCTTTGATGAATACATTATTTTTTTTCTTACCTTAATACATTATTTTAGCTTTGCTAAAAATATTAGACAGTTGCTTAATATACTAATCTTTTATCGTTGAATATGTTTATCTCACCTTGCTGAAAGCATACCAATGTACTTTCACAAATCTTGTTATACTTTGTTTGGGAGCATTTCCAATTTATACAGATGTCATTTACACTTAATTTGGAGGAACAATCCTAGAGGAGACTACAGATTTTAAGAAATGGGAAAAGAAATTGTGTTGAAATCCATTCGCATCCCATGCAAAATGAGCAGTGCAAGTAGCCAAATGCACCATGATGACTAACAAAAAGCTCAGTTGGTCTAATGGACACAGATGATGCAGCACGCCTAATTCTTCAAAATCTGCAGAAAGAATGAACAAATATTATGCAGTAGTCAAGCTTTGCTGATTTTGATCCCTTTGAGCTGCTGCATCACTTTCCATAACTCACAGTAAAGAAATGGACGTGAACTCCACACCACCATCTATGCACAAGTCTTTCAATCAGAGTTGGAATCATAGAAGTCACTTGGGCACAGGGTCATAACCTCTGATTCAAGCGACTGGACCACCCTGTGCAATGTGGGGGTGATCATCTGGAAAAGAAGAAACACACTGAATGGCAACTGAGAGCACATCAAGACTATCTTCCTGCAGCCCCTCACACTGTAACAATCTCTCTTTGCCTACTCCTGTGACCAGAAATAGTGGGTTAGCAGAGCAGCTTGAATAGAAGAAATGTGCAATTGCCCGAAATTGCGGCAATAATTGGTACAAATGAAATATTTTGAATACGAACACGTTTCTCGCGAAAAGTTTCAGGGTCAATTACAACATATTCAGTTTCTTTCCAAATCTTTAGAGATCCAGAAATATTTCATGGGATAGAATTAAACCATGCTTGTTGAAGCCATCGAAAAGCGCATATTTATTTGACACAACAAGAGGTTTATTCCAGGATTTATGCGCTCCATGCTCTTTTATCACCCATATGCATGTGAACTTATTTTCATCAACCCTCACAAATCTAATCAAATTTAGTTTCCCCCTAAATAACAAAAGACGTCTCCCAAGATCCTCTCCATCTAAACAATGATCAGGCGGCACTAGCTCTTCGAATGTCTCATTATTGATATCAAATGACAAAATCGTTTCACTCTTGCAACGCCCTTGATTAGGTATGTTATCTACCAACCAATGCAAAGCTTCACCAAAAAATGGGGTTGGCAAGAAGTGATTAGAATAAACGTTAAACGCAGAATGAGGTCTCAATGAAACCCCAACCCTTCTTCAAGAATCTGAACTTTTTGTGTACACCTCAAGCTCAACGGGTTTCAAATAAGAAGAATTTGGAATTTTGACAACCTTATAAATTTTCAACCTTATACTAGTCTCAGCCTCATCAAACATTATGCCCCAAAAAAAAATCCAGTTAATCTTTGGCATAAATTAACAACTACTCTCGAATTAAATAAATTTTACAATTTATAATAGTCTCAGTCTCATCAAACATTATGTTCAAAATAAAAATAAACCAGTTATATTTGGTATAAAATTAAAAACTACTCTTGAATTAGTAACTTATACTAGTCTCAGCCACATCAAACATTATTAGGGGGAAACAAATTTAACTTTGGTATAAAATTAACAATAGCGTTGAATAAACAACATTATACAAGAAATCAACAGCTTACATACACTACTCTCTACACTCTACAAAGACTAAGAGAAGCCATCCAAAAGACTATTGGGACCCAAAATAAAACACACATTCAGATTAAATTGTCCTCACAAAATTCATTTATTACATACAAAACACCACTGCTTAAATTGTCCTCACAAAATTCACTTATTACATTCAGACTCAGCTACCACTGCATGTTATCCTGCATGTCAAAACGCACTTTTGGGGTTCCGGTTCGATCTGAGATGCAAACACAGAGAAAGAGAGAGAAATGCAAATTGAACTGTTAAAAAAAGGGGGAGCTAGATAACAACAGAATAAAACCGCCCCCCTCTCTCTAGTAGTAGAAGTGTTTGAGTATCATTGTGCGAAAATATGAAGGAAAAGAAATAAAATCTGTAAACAAAATTTAGCCGAACAAACCATATATATAGGATTTTATTAACTTATTATAAGCTCACAAAGATACACATAGCAGTGATTTATTTGAGTAGATACACTGCTAAGCATTGATTATTTATGAGAAGAGCCTTGCAACCTCACAAAAAGCGAAACTACGAGTCGGCATGATACACTTTCGACACAGTTACATTAGATTTTTCATCAAAGCTATAGTCCTCCTCTGAGAAGAAGATCTAGAGGGTTTTACCATAGTGATCTCTTGCTGTTCCAAATTAGATTTCAGTTCTGAAACATCTTCTCGGCTAAGTTGGAAGGCGTTGGCTAGTACGTCCGCTGGAATGGCCCTGAGGACAGAGGTCTGTCCCGCAAGAGGAGAAATCTGGGCATTGTCATTTGTCTTGAAGGCCACCCACTCGAAACCCTCACTACTACTAGCTCGTTTCACCACAGCAAAGTTCTGTGGTACGGTTAAGATTTGATGTTGCTGCAGCTCATCATGGAACACAGTTTGACCAAAGTCGTCAACCACTTGAACCTGGGCACGACCCTTTACCACATAGATCACGCTGTGTGCATTCCTATTCCAGTGTGGAACATAAATAGCATCCTGCGTGTAACATGTATGACCTCTAAATTAATTAATTAATCTAAATATCAAAAAAGCAAATAATATTTGTTAAATTTAATCGCAGCTTTCATTAACATTACCGTTTGGAGTCTTCCAAACTCAGCACTGAGTTGAAGCCAGCGAAGGACTGGGAGGTTGTGGCTGTTGAGGGTACTGATTCTACCAGCTTGGGGGTTGTCAATATCAGCTCGTGAAGGGTCGTGGATGTTCTCCCTGAGCCTCAAGGTGCATAGAGTCTCCTCAATGCCATTGTCATGTCCATGTCCACCTCGGCGGCTCTGGCTCTCACGTTGTTCCCTTTCATCTTCTCTCTCTTGCTCTCTCTCTTGTCTTTCCAATCGCTCGCGCTCTTCACGTGACCTTGGCGGCCTGGCCACTTGAAGCCTACCCTTCACTTTCACTATGTTTTTCCTGTCTTCTTGGAAGCCTTGAAGGTTTCTAATGGTATTCTCATTCACGTTGAAAGCATCAGCCAAATCCTCAGTACGGAAGCCACTGAAGAGATTGTTGCCCTGTCCCTGTTGCTGCTGATGACCACGCTCGCGACGGCCTTGGCCTTGCTGTTGCTGGCGTCGTTGTCCTCGTGGGCTTCGACCTTGCAGCTGAAATTCATCTTCCGGGTTTCCGGCAAGGTAGAAGTGCTACATATGTATACAAAGCCAGCCATATAATAAGATGCATATATCATCGTCACTTTAATTATACCAGTTGGATTGTTATTACATATTAATTGGAAATAATATTTGGATTTCTATTTTAGTTCTTACTCTGGGGTTCTCGTCAAGCTGGTTGGCTTGGTTGTTAGTGTCAAGGAGAGAGAGTGCGACAACCTCCGAATCGCCATCATTGTACAACCAATGGGCTACTCCGGCGGGCAATGCTATGATGTCACCCTGCCGGAAGTTTCGGATCTTCTGGTGCTGGTCTCGCTGCTGTCCTTCTCGTTGTTGTTGCTGTTGTTGAGATTCTTGGTATGTGTTGGGGCAGCCGGGAAGTACGGCACCAAAGATACCATAACCTGTTGTATAACATTACACAAATTAATTAAATTATACAGTTTGCACTTGCACTTGTACATGCACAGAACTAAATTTAGTGTAGCTTACCTCTCTCAATGTAAATGAGTTGAGGAGCACTGGCGTACTGAGGCAAGAGAAGGCCATTAGGCTCAATGGTGCGACGAACGACGGCCACTCCGACGCACTGGAATTGCTTGTCGTTGGGGTCCCAAGACTCTATCACACCGGCTTCCGCCTCAATGCGGTGGTTTGGTTCGAGGGCATCTAGCCTGTCCATTTGGCACTGGTTGAACCGTTGTTGCTGCCTGCTTGTTTGAGTAGCTAGGCATCCATTGAAGAGCACAAGAAGCAGGCACAGAGAAGTATAGAGCAAGATAGGCTTTGCCATGGTTTTGGTTTTGAGGTAGTACTGAATGAAGTGGCGACTCGGAGATGCTGATGTTTATAGGAGAGATATGTTCGTAAGGGACAGACACGTATATAATATTATACATATGTCATGCATTGGTTAAGGAATCTTTAGCCATTCTTCAGTTTGCATGGCTATTTTTTTACACCTCAATATTTTTGTTGGGGCAGGTGTCTATATATGCCTCAGAGAAAGAGACAAACACCGTACCCAACGTGAGATAGGATAGGATCGCTTATTTTGCCGATGCTGAAAATACGGTATATAAAAGTAAAAGTTAGTTGAAATAATATGGTGGGACTTTTGAATAATACCAAAAAGTACAGTAGGGCCTATGAATAGTAGCAAAAATAAGCTGAATAGTAAAATAAACTAACTTTTTAGAAGAATGACTGTCTTAGAATTCCTTTGGTAACAACTTATCTTAAATTAAAAATAAATAAAAAAATTTACTAAAAATACTATAAATAAAGCTAAATAATAGTTGAAATAATACAGTGAGATCTATAAATAATACAAAAAAAGTGTAATGAGACCCATAAATAATAACAAAAATAAGCTAAATAGTATTTTTTTTTTTAAATAAAAATAAAACTGGACATTACTTTCTGTTGGAATGACTTGAATTGTCAAAATTGGTGGCTTGACATTAACCAACAAACCATCAGAAAGTTGCATGATTTTATGCATGAAGAAGTCAAGAAGTTGTATTAAATGTTGCATGGACTCATGGCCAAATTTATTGACTTCTTTGTTGATAGAAGTCTTGCATTATTGACATGCATACATACTTTACCTTTTTGGCCGAATGTATGACTCCATTGGCATTCATGAATTGTCAAGAAAGGGCAAGGAACTACACCTGAAGTTACCAAATACATGCTAGCCAAAATGTATGACTCCATTGGCAATAAATGCTAGCTATTTTTGTTGACTTGATATGTTTCATGTTGGTGATATTTCGGCTGAAGTTTAGCTATAAATAGAGGTGGAGCAAATGATATTCATGCATGAGCTACAGAGATAACAATTAGAACTGCTTCTGTGTGTGTGCACCAAAGTATAGGAAGTTAGTGTCTTGCAACTTTTGTCTAAATACAATAGGGTGTTCTCTATTCATTTGTGAGAGAACCAAGGGTGTATTTGGGGTTTGGGTTTGTGTGAGAGTGTCTTCAAGTCATTGTTGTAATCTCCACAGTTATAGTGAAATTTTATTCTGTCGCCTCTGGTGGACGTAGGGATATTGCTGAACCACGTAAATTCCTTGTGTCACATTTTTTCTTCTCTCTCTTCTTAAAACTTGTGTTAACAGATTATTTCAACCAATTTTCACAACACTTTCTATAACTCACAATAAAGACATGGACGTGAACTCCACACCACCATCTATGCACAAGTCTTTCAATCAGAGTTGGAATCATAGAAGTCACTTGGGCACAGGTAGAGTAGGGTGTGAAATCATTGGTTTGGCAACCATATCTTTACTTTAGTCAAGTATGGATCAAGGCATTAGCTCTTGCTTAATAGTCTACCATTTCATTAAAAGATTATCATATATTTGAGTTAACTAAGTCAAATAATTATTATTATTAATAGCCCACCCATGACCTTTGGTTGATCTCTGCACAATTTTCCATATCAGTATTTTTTATTTATATTTTTTAATTTGATTTAGGACTTTTAAGATGTATTCAAATACAAGAAAAAACTTATCGTCGAAGTAAGTCGGAGCAATCCAAAAGGGAAGAAAATGAGTTTTGGAAGTGAGGAGTGTTTTGATATATTTGGGATTTTGTTTTTGACATATTATGTGTTAGAATAATGGCTGAAAGAGAGGTGGGTTACGGATTAGTAACGGAGGGAATCACAGATGGATAAAGTGTCAAAATTAAAACCACGGATAGGCAAGTCAAATTAAAAGCAAACTACAGATGGGTAAAGTGTAATTATCCCACACTTTACAGATTTCTATTTTGTTTTGGGCTTGTCCTTCTCTAATTCTCTAGTCACTACATCACTATTAGGGTTTTTTAATTATATTTTTACTGTGTTCTTTATGCAAACACCTCCTCTCTCATTTGATTTTTTTTTTTTTTTTTTTTTTTTTTACTCTTTCTTCTCTCCTTCTCTAATTCTCCAATCACTAGATCACTATTAGGGTTTTTTAATTATAGTTTTTTTGTTGATAAGAATTGTCAATTTTTTCTATTATGTAGTCGTATGTTTTTTTTTTTTTTCAAATAATTTATAGGCACTGAATTTTTTGGTTCTTTACTCTTTCTTTTGGCTTTTTAGAAGTTCTAACATCTAAATTTTGGGTTCATATTTTGCAATATATGAAATTGTCTTGAAAAAATTCATGGGTTATTCTTTTGAGGTAACCTATCTTTCTCTTATATTTTTTCTATTATGTAGTCATATATTTTGCCTTACCATTTAAATTAATGTGATTTAAGAATTATAAATTACTATTATTTTTAAAAAATTAATTTTCATATATATGACCGTTTTTGCATTTTTACTCTATTTTTTATATTGTTTTTTACGTTACTAGGTCTTGAATCTTGATGAACAAGCTTAGGTTATGCGTTAACCTCATAAATTTGTTCTTTAAATTTTTATTATTTAAGAACCAAAAAGGGTGTTGATATGTTTCTTGTGGCATTTTTCTCAATTATATTACATGAAGGCAAGAGCCTCTTTCTCTCGCCGAGAATAAAAGTTGGAATCTGAAGTAGATGAGAGGCAAGAAGGTGGCAGCCTAGGCTATGTAGATAATAGGAGCATTCCAAGTGCTTCCTAGATTGGTCATCTTCTACCTCGATTAAAAGTCTATGACCTTTCAACTGGTACTTCCTTCTTCTTTTTTCTACATTCATATATTCCGAAATCTATTCTTTCCAGTGCATTTATTTGTCTTCATTCTCTAACAAAGTCAATTTATTCATCTAATACACCTTTTTGTTGTTCTTCTTCTACGTGTTAAAATATTATAACTATTGCCTATAACACTAAATTAGCTTTTCCAAAAAAAAAAAAAAAAAAAAAAAAAAAAAAAAAACTTTTTCAAAACCTATTGCTCTAGATTAATGACTCTTTCTGAGTGTCAATGCCATTTCTGAGTATAATTAATTACTCTCTCTATATAAAAACTTCTATAGTTTTTATTTTCTTATTTTTGGGTTTTTTGGTTGCATTTTATATAGCAAGAAAAAAGGAGATCAAAAGGCACTGTTGGGGTTCCGGTTCGATCTGAGATGCAAATTGAACCGTTAAAAAAGGGGGGAGCTAGATAACAACAGAATAAAACCGCCCCCTCTCTCTCTAGTAGTACAAGTGTTTTGAGTATCATTGTGCGAAAATATGAAGGAAAAGAAATAAAATCTGTAAACAAAATTTAGCCGAACAAACCATATATATAGGATTTTATTAACTTATTATAAGCTCACAAAGATACACATAGCAGTGATTTATTTGAGTAGGTACGCTGCTAAGCATTGATTATTTATGAGAAGAGCCTTGCAACCTTACAAAAAGCAAAACTACGTGTCGGCATGATACAGTTTCGACACAGTTACATTAGATTTTTCATCTAGGCTATAGCCCTCCTCTGAGAAGAAGATCTAGAGGATGTTACTATAGTGATCTCTTGCTGTTCCAAATTAGATTTCAGTTCTGAAACATCTTCTCGGCTAAGTTGGAAGGCGTTGGCTAGTACGTCCGCTGGAATGGCCCTGAGGACAGAGGTCTGTCCCGCAAGAGGAGAAATCTGGGCATTGTCATTTGTCTTGAAGGCCACCCACTCGAAACCCTCACTACTACTAGCTCGTTTCACCACAGCAAAGTTTTGTGGTACGCTTAAGATTTGATGTTGCTGCAGCTCATCTTGGAACACAGTTTGACCAAAGTCGTCAACCACTTGAACTTGGGCACGACCCTTTACTACATAGATCACGCTGTGTGCATTCCTATTCCAGTGTGGAACATAAATAGCATCCTGCGTGTAACATGTATGACCTCTAAATTAATTAAACCTAAAATTCAAAAAAGCAAATAATATTTGTTAAATTTAATCGCTGCTTTCATTAACATTACCCTTTGGAGCCTTCCAAACTCAGCACTGAGTTGAAGCCAGCGAAGGACTGGGAGGTTGTGGCTGTTGAGGGTACTGATTCGACCAGCTTGGGGGTTGTAAATATCAGCTCGTGAAGGGTCGTGGATGTTCTCCCTGAGCCTCAAGGTGCACAGAGTCTCCTCAATGCCATTGTCACGTCCACCTCGGTGGCTCTCACGTGGTTCCCTCTCATCTTCTCTCTCTTGCTCTCTCTCTTGTCTTTCCAATCGCTCGCGCTCTTCACGCGACCTTGGCGGCCTGGCCACTTGAAGCCTACCCTTCACTTTCACTATGTTTTTCCTGTCTTCTTGGAAGCCTTGAAGGTTTCGAATGGTATTCTCATTCACGTTGAAAGCATCAGCCAAATCTTCAGTACGGAAGCCACTGAAGAGATTCTTGCCCTGTCCCTGTTGCTGCTGATGACCACGCTCGCGACGGCCTTGGCCTTGCTGTTGCTGGCGTCGTTGTCCTCGTGGGCTTCGACCTTGCAGCTGAAATTCATCTTCTGGGTTTCCGGCAAGGTAGAAGTGCTACATATGTATACAAAGCCAGCCATATAATAAGATGCATATATCATCGTCACTTTAATTGGAAATGATATTTGGATTTCTAATTAGTTCTTACTCTGGGGTTCTGGTCAAGCTGGTTGGCTTGGTTGTTAGTGTCAAGGAGAGAGAGTGCGACAACCTCCGAATCGCCATCATTGTACAACCAATGGGCTACTCCGGCGGGCAATGCTATGATGTCACCCTGTCGGAAGTTTCGGATCTTCTGGTGCTGGTCTCGCTGCTGTCCTTCTCGTTGTTGTTGCTGTTGTTGAGATTCTTGGTATGTGTTGGGGCAGCCGGGAAGTACGGCACCAAAGATACCATAACCTGTTGTATAACATTACACAAATTAATTAAATTATATAGTTTGCACTTGCAACTTGTACATGCACAGAACTAAATTCAGTGTAGCTTACCTCTCTCAATGTAAATGAGTTGAGGAGCACTGGCGTACTGAGGCAAGAGAAGGCCATTAGGCTCAATGGTACGGCGAACGACGGCCACTCCGACGCACTGGAATTGCTGGTCGTTGGGGTCCCAAGACTCTATCACACCGGCTTCCGCCTCAATGCGGTGGTTTGGTTCGAGGGCATCTAGCCTGTCCATTTGGCACTGGTTGAACCGTTGTTGCTGCCTGCTTGTTTGAGTAGCTAGGCATCCATTGAAGAGCACAAGAAGCAGGCACAGAGAAGTATAGAGCAAGATAGGCTTAGCCATGGTTTTGGTTTTGAGGTAGTACTGAATGAAGTGGCGACTCGGAGATGCTGGTATTTATAGGAGAGATATGTTGGTAAGGGACAGACACGTATATAATATTATACATATGTCATGCATTGGTTAAGGAATCTTCAGCCATTCTTCAGTTTGCATGGCTATTGTTTTGCTATTGTTTTACACCTCAATATTTTTGTTGGGGCAGGTGTCTATAGATGCCTCAGAGACAAACACCGTACCCACCCTGTCTTAGGTTGAGATTCACTTACGTTGTTAATCTGAAAACTTTTTATTAGAAGTAAAAGTTTGATGAAATAGTACTGTAAAATTTAAGAATAATACTAAAAAGTATAGTAAGATTCATGAATTGTAACAAAAATAAACTGAATAATAAAATAAGTTTGCGTTTTAGAAGAAGTGTTGTCTTAGAGTCCCTTTGATAACAACTTATTTAGCTTAAATTGAAAAAATTTTACTAAAGATACTGTAGATAAAGTTAAAAAGTAACCAAAATAATACAGTGAGATTCATAAATAATACCAAAAAGTGTAATAGGACTCATAAATTGTAACAAAAATAAACTAAATAGAAAAAGAAAAAAAAAATGACAAAGAACAAACTAAGGTCCCTTCAGGGATTACATGGAAATTAGATAAAATGCAATATGTTTTGGGCTAATTAGCGGTAACTAAAGAAAGAAACAATTAATAATTATGCATTTAAAAATAAAAAAAAACAATATGCTTAGTGGCGGATCTATCATTAAGTATGAATATAAAGAAATTTTCGGCCCTTGTTGCCCGTTGCATGCGTGCAACTCAATGTGGTTGCTCACTTGAACCTCCCTAAAAAGATTAATTCACTTGAAAATGTTTTTTCATAAAATGAAATATTTTCTTATGTCAAATATTTCTTAGACATTTTTTGTAGTCCAAGTTAAAGATAAAAAATAATCAAAATCAACATTAAAACTTTGTAGCATAAAACTATATATTTCATTTAAATGCAAAAATGTCTTCTCAAATCCTCTTTACAAGTTTGCTAAATGGGAGGGTGAATATATAATTATATTTATAGGATATTACCTTATGTGGGTCCGAGAGTTCTGCAATCCGGCCCAAACTCTATCTGGGCCCAGGGCCCGTGCCGAGGAGGTATCTTGCCGAAGACGAATGATCAGTGGCCAAGGTAGCAAGGGGAACGGCTGAGAACTTACCCTGTCCTCGGCATTCCAGAGCTTCAACGGGAAGACCAACACCATGGTGTAGGCAATCCCCAAACAGCCCCCTCAAGGGGATGTGAACGAAATGGGGCCCATAGGGAAGCAGGGTGTGAAGTCGGACCAAGGAAAATGTGTCCCCTCTTCAGTAAATGCACCTGCCAATACCCATAGCTGATTAATGAGAAAAGACGTTTGGACGGTGTAAACTTCGATCCATGCAACTAATAGAAAGTTAGACGGGACGGTTGATGGGATGGATACAGAAATAAGCTCCTGCCTGACCTACAAGTGGAGGGTCAGGATCAACCAAGACGGACTATATAATAAAAAGGAAGGTGCACCAATGGAGGGGTTGGGAAAAATGGCCAAAAACCAGAGCCTCCCAGCCCACCTCCAGGAGAAAGACTCCAGGGGTGAAGGATAACTTAAACTTGTACGAACACCGCGGAAAACCCACCACCTGTCGATCAAGGCCTAGCCTTCCAAACCCACGCTCTACAAATGATATTGTTAGGGCTTTTTTACGTGCGAACCCGACACTGTTGCGGTCCGCCACGAATCGCGTCCTTACACCTTAAGTGTTTTAAAATGTCCATTAACAATTTGGAAAAATATTTATAAGAAGGTGGAGTAGGTGAAGAAGAAAGATGGCAACAATTGAAACCTTCTTTTTAGTTTTAATTTGACTTGGTTCATCCTTGAAAATTCAAATGAAACATAGATATAAACTTCTATTAAGTAATGCATTTCATTAAATAGACACCATAAATTTATGTAACTATTATCAATAAAAAATGATGATACTCAATATATTTCTTAGGAAATTTACGTACAAAAAATGTATAGTAGTCATCTAATGACTAATAATTACAAATTTTGAAATAAAATAAAATCCCGTTGCAAAGCCCCTAGTCTATCCTTTGATAAACTATTTCACCTCTCTTGTGGAAGCTTAACCAAAATATAATCCAACTCGAAATAACAATCAGCCACAAGATGCAAGTTTTACGCTTTCACTAAATAATTACGTGCAGAAAGCAGGGTTAAAGAGAAGCTTTGGACCCTCTTCAGATGAGGTCTCAGAGTTAACAGAATTTTCTCCAATTCCCATGAAAACCTGACTGGCAATGATGAAAAACGTTCCTAGTCTTATCAATTTTTGTACCAACTTGTAGGATTTGAACCACCATAACAAATACATGTCGACTATGCCTTATTACCAAATAATATTATGACTACGGCTTATCACCTGACTAATACACTGGTTAGTCATAACACGTACGTACTCAAATCTGTTCAGAGCAAACTAGGCCAGAAAAGAAAAAGAAGAGGCAGAACAAAATTTAAGGCTTTAACAGATCTGCAAGAGAGTAACACCAAGTGTGCATGTATATCAGAGAACTAATTATTGTATTGAAAACATATTTTACAAAAATGGCATAAACAAGAATCATTTGCAAGGGGGAGCCCTGTTCAATTTTTACAGATTTCATTTACACTTAATTTCGAGGAACAAATGCTAGAGGAGATTACAGATTAGGAAATGGGAAAAGAAGGGGGGGAGGCTGGGGAAAGCATGAATAAATCAATCGTGTTGAAATCCATTCACGTGAAGAAAGAAAAGTCTTCGCGCATCCATGCAAAATGAGCAGTGTAAGTGGCCAAATGCACCCTGATGACTGACGAAATGCTCAGAAGGTCAAACGGACATAGATGATGCAGCACGCCCAATGACTCAAAATCTGCAGAAAGAATGAACAAATATTATAAAGAAGTGACGCTTTGCTGATTCTGATCCCTTTGAACTGCTGCATTACTTCTGTAACTCGCAAGAAATACATGGACGCAAACTCCACACCTCCATCTATGCACAAGACTTTCAATCAGAGTTGGAATCATAGAAGTCACTTGGGCATGGGGTCATGACCTCTGATTCAAGCAACTGGACCACCCTATGCATTGTGGGGCGATCCTCTGGATTAGAAGAAACACACTGAATGGCAACTGAGAGCAGTGCATCAAGACTTTCTGCCTGCACCCCCTCACACTGTGGGTCAACAATCTCTCTTTGCCTATTCTCTGTGACCAGAAAATTTAACTGCATAAAGGAAAAAAGCAGGTTAGCAGAGCTGCTTGAAAAGAAAAGTTATGCAATTGCCCAAAATTGTGGCAATTATGTGGGTGGGTGTGGTTCTTTATGCATACAGGAGGCCACCGGCCTATCTTGCAAGGAAAGCTCCATTGTCAAAAACGGGATACGTGGCTATAGATCCAGTGAAATTAAGCATACATTCAAAATCAGTTGTTCCAAAACTGGAAGACAAATAGGATATCTCAATTAATTTTAAAATATTTTATATCCAGATTTTTATTTCTCTATTACAACATCTTTTAAATAACAGATTGTAAGAAACTGATAAAATAAGAATTCATGAAGTCCAAAGAGGGGAGTTGAATTTTGGGAAAGCAAAGTACAGATTATTTGTCTATTGCCAGGGGAAATTAGGTGCATTGTTGGAGATCCCCTCCCCACCCCCATCCCCCCCCCCCCCTTCTCTTGGGGCGGGGGCAACAGTGAATTGCAAGGGCTATCAGGCTCTAGACAGATTCCTGTCCGCTTTTTTTCAAACATAGCTCCATTGGAGTTAAGGGGGATGCTAGGACATGACATAATATATGCAGCAGAAAACTCAAAATTAACAACACAATATATATATCAATATATATATATATATACAACTTATGGTAAAATACAATCGGCACCCTGGAGTTTTAGGCTAATGCCAAGCACGTCCAAGATATTTCAAAAATAACCAATATGGTCCCTAAACCATATGCTCTTGGAAATCGGTTAATTCTGAAATATCTTAGACCTACTTGGTATTAGCCCAAACCTCAGGAGTGCTGACTATATTTTACCCTATAACTTACATGAGATATAAAAACATGCAACATTGTAAGCACGAGAGATTTCCATTTCTAAATCTTTAAGGCTGGTTTAGTGATTGATTTAAAGAGTCTTTTGACTGCAAGCACAAGTGTAGGGACGAGACATACCCAACCAACAACATTGAGGCCCTTCTCAATAAATGATGCATCTGTTGGTCGCTTTCCACTCAACACTTCCAGCACCAGGACCCCAAAACTATATACATCAGTCTTCTCAGTTGCTCTCCCGCTTTGCATATACTCTGCCAGTGGGGTCAAACACAGACTTAAAGATAGATGGTAACGGAAAACAACATATGATCCATATTATATTTCACAAAGGAGAACAGGCCAGCATATGCATGCCAAGAACCTCTCTTGTCCTTGGTCCAATCATAATGTAAATATCAAAAAAGAACTTATTCTTTTTTTTTTTTTTGGTTTCCCAAGGTGTCCCCAGGTTTTTATCCCAGGACTAATCCTTCAAGGTACTGTCAGGCGCCAAGGCGGGGACCTCTCCCAAGAAAGTTTGCTGCATCCACAAGGGCTCGAAACCGAGACCACTTGCTTAAGCGACCAGAGCCCCTTCCACTCAGGCCAACCTTCGTGGGTAGAAAAACTTATTCTAGGCATCACATTAGCACAACCACACACTTACAAGACACATTATGAAAGGAGTTGCAAGTCAAATTTATCAAATATTGTACTAGACAATAACAGAACTGTTACATTTAAAGCCTTGTACACATGGAGTTCCCACTTTATGAAAGTCAGGTCTGAATCAGTAGCTATTTATTATTCCAATTAAATCCTCCAAGTCAGTTCTATATATACATATATGTATTCAGATCTTCATTTCTTTCTTGAAGCAAATTCTGTATAACTGTAAGGAAAAGGATGGAATTGGTTCACTTGGATAGAAGCATTTAAAACAAAATATTTGGAGTTAAATTTTAAGTTAAATGACTTGAATTGAGTATTAAATGGTAAATTTTTTTCTATTGATGAAATATATGGGTGGTTTTGAGCTTTATTAATATGCTCGCTTGAACGTGAACCTGAAATGACTAGGTATAAGACATTATTTCAAATCCACAATAAAAGTGTTTTTTGTTTGAGCAAAATCTTCGAAGCTCAAATAATCATATGTTAAATTTCTATAGCAATTGTTCTTCAAATCCCTTTATTTTAGATCGTCAAATAAAAAAGCAGCCAATAAGTAAAGCTGATATTCGCACCAGTTTATACATCATATTGTATATCTAAAAATTTTGGGGGCATGTGAAAGTCTGATATAGTTTGACGTCAAATCAATGATCTTCCACACTGGTTTGGGGTCATTGGGTAGAAACCTATAAAGAGCCATTTATGCTCAAAAAACTTAAAATTAAAGGTCTAGTTGTGCTTTCACTAGACATTGCATACCTGGAGCCAGATAACCAAAAGTTCCAGCAACAATGGTCGTTTTATGGGTTTCTTCGTCCTCCAATAGTTTTGCAAGTCCAAAGTCCGAGACTCGAGCTTCAAGATTACCATCAAGCAAAATATTGCTTGACTTTATATCTCTATGTATGATCCTGGGTGAACAATCATGGTGCAAGTAGGCCAGTCCTTTTGCAGCACCCATTATGATATTCAAGCGTGCATCCCAGTCTAGCAGATCAGATCTATCTGTTATGAAACATTGTTAGTATCAGGACCTAAGGGATTCATTTTTTGCAACAATTTAATACAATGCAAGGTATAAAATTAAAATTATTTAAAATAAATTAAAATAATAAAAAACCTGTGGTAAATGAGAGTAATGTTACAAAAATCAAGATACAAATATTTATCCTATGGTGTATAGCTATGACTAGAATTTGATGGAATTATAAAATACTTTTTGGATAATCTGGATTCTTAGTAATGCATGATGACCACCCATAAATTTTATATAAACCTATACATCTTCCTTCACTATTGAGCACAATCAGATTATAGTCATATTTATATTTGAACTTGTGTGGACATCAACTAAAGATCTATGTAATTTTATTGACCCATTGAAATTTTAATTACATATGTTGCAGGCTTGCAGCCAACATATGAATACGATTCCTTGCAGAACAGGAAGCAACAGAATGAAAGCTCAGCCCTAAGCAGTCAACACCATAAGTAAATCAAGCAACATTGTTTTAGGGTTACACTTGTTGCACACATTACTTTACATAGTTTTACACACACGAAAAAACAACTTAAGTCACGATTTCCAAGTGACTTCAAGTCACAATTTAGTTGGTTTTTCAGGTGTATAACTGTGTAAAATAACTTGTGTGAAAAGAACACTGCTCTCAATGTAATCAAGCAACATTGTGCCAATTTCTGGAATGGACTTGATCTAATTTTCTTCAAAGGCCTCATAAATTTCATCTCAATGAATATTATGTGTTTCTAGGTGATTGTGTAGTTAAAAATTAAGTAGAGGGATACCCTGCATACAAGCATTGAGCCTGACAAGAGCTATATGTCAGGCCCACCAATAAAAGATTAAAATAAGAGAATATCTTACCGTGAAGAGCTTCGTCAAGGCTACCGCCAGGTAGGAAATCATAAATTAAATATTTTGATGTAGGAGAGTTGCAATAACCTCGCAAATTCACTAGGTACCGGTGTTTTATGCTTCCAAGAATTTCTAGCTCTCTCTCAAAAAAACGATCAAAGCCCTCATTCATCTTTACAATTCTCTTCAACGCAAATATATTGCCATCATCCATTGCAAGCTTGTACACTGTTCCAAAGCCCCCCAAACCTATAATGTGTTCCTCATTTAAACTTTCCAATTTCTTTATGATGTCTTTTGAAGAGTATGGCAAGTCTCCATGAAACATTACAATTGATGCACCTGACATGATAAGACTCTGTAAATAAAGATCCTGAATTCTAGGAACTCCTACACATGGATGCAGATGAAGAATAACTCAAACAGATTTTTAATGGAACAGATATTAGCTATGAAAAGAGTACCTCCACTGACATCCATTGCAAGACTTTGACCATCATTTTTACCGAACTTTTTGTACAGAAAGCAACCCCAAAAACACATAAGTGCAACCAGAAGTAGGGCACCAACTGTTGCTGAGGCACTTATAAGCAGCCGCCCGGAGTATTTCTTTTTAACACCCAGACCTTGGGCTGCAAAAAGTCAAATTCAAGAGAGTATAAGTCATCACAATTAATCCAGTATTGAATACAATAATGTAAAATATAAATCTTTTAACATAAAAATCATTGAGTGCCATCTAGAGTACCAACTCTGCCAAATTTTTTATTTTAATGAGTTCTGCCAATTAGCAAGACAACCATAATAGTAGTAAAGTTTTCAGTCCAATAAATGGAATCTGAATGCTCTATAATCCCAAAATTGCATCCATAACACAAGCCAATCAAGTTCCTATGCATGCTACTTTACCTGAGGTTGGAGATTGGGAATTTGTTCCAGGTCCTCCAGCATCATCCTTGCATGTCACATTGATTTGCTTCCCACACAAACCACGGTTGCCAACAAAACTGCAAGATAACATTTTCAAATTAATGTATTTGTTCAGCTTAATGTAATGTTCAGTGACAAAGGCAAGTTACGGATCATAAAGAAATTTTTGTCAAGAGTAGAGTAGCAAAAGGAATCTGTTGCATTCCCTTTCATCAATAATAATTTGTAATATTTCATTGATAGACTTGTTTATTAACAGCAATGAAAACTTTATTAAAAGAAAATATACTTGGAATAGATAGAGAAGACTCCCTAGAAGCTATCCTTAATTATTAGCCACTAAGCGGCTTGATGATCAAAAAACACATAACAGAACATATTATTATGAACATAACAGATGAGGATAAGCTGTACTTACGAACTTCCTGTAAAGGTGAGAAGCACACCATCAGAGGGTATTGGTCCCATAAGAAAATTGGTTGACACATTGCTTCAAAATGTCCAAAAAGACCACAATAATAATGAGTTTCAATGTAACAAATTCAAGCAACATGTCAATAAAACACCATTTTAAAGCACCAATATGACCAAAGGATCTACTCACAAATTAACAAGCTTATTCAACTTCCCAAGTGATGCAGGGATATATCCACTCAGAGAGTTGCTTGAAATGTCTCTGTAATATCAGAAAACACAATATTAACTCACATTTGTAGAACACAAAATTACCTGAATGTAATAATTTGGAATAAATAAATCCACTTGCGTCTATGCTTAGTGTCAAATATATTGTTCACAACTAGTCCCAAGCCCGGTTAAAGGACAGCATAAAATTTAGTCACTTTATTAGAAATGGTTCCATTACAAATACATGTTGGGACGTATATGGCCAACCCTGACTAGTTTGTTGTTGTTGTCTAATAGTTTTGATAAAAATGATGAAACTTCTTAAGAATATAGTGTCACTATAACTCAGGTTCATTCATTCAAAATTAATATTTGATAGGCATAATTTAAGTTCCTTTGTTTTTGGAAAGTAAATCCTCATTAATAAAAGAACGTACTCTTTAGTAACATAAACCTACCACCCTTAGATAAATAGAGACACTTCCACCCAGATAGCTTCTTCTCCATTTTCTCCAAAATAGGATTCCAAATCAAAGCAGTCTTAAAAGAAGTCCCCAACGGCATCCCCAAATATTTCATAGGCAAACTGCCCACTCTACATTGAAGAATATTAGCCAGTGCATCTAGATTATTCACCTCCCCAATAGGGACAATCTCACTTTTCCTAACATTGACCTTCAAACCCGTAAAAGCCTGAAAACAAGACAACACCAACCTAATGGACAGTAGCTGTTCCCTGGAGGCATCACAAAATAAGATAGTGTCATCAGCAAATGACAAATGGGAGATACGCACACCAACAAAGTTCACAAAGCCCACATGAAACCCCCGAATAAGATTACACTCCTAAGTCTACTCAAAACCTCCATTATCAAAAGAAACAGAAGCGGGGATAGTGGATCCCCTTGTCTCAATCCACGAGAACAACCAAAGAAACCTTCTGGGGAACCATTTACCAGGACTGAAAAACGGACAGAAGTAATACAAGCCTTAATCCACCCCCTCCATTTCAACCCAAAACCCATCCAGCCCAACAAATAAAACAAGGCCTCCCAGTTCACATGGTCGTAAGCTTTTTCAATATCAAGCTTGCAAACCACACCCGGTAATCTGCTCTTCAACCTGCTATCCAGACATTCATTTGCAATAAGCACTGAATCCAGGA